>NW_025334660.1:300000-406625 GCF_014858855.1 Bufo gargarizans | reverse complement strand
ACATATGACTTTTTGATTAATTGGTATTACACCAGACTGGTTAGCTCATATGATATTTTTATACAGCAGGTTGTTACAGACGTGGCCATACCTAATATGTCATTATTTTTTGTTATATATATATTTTGGCTTTACACAATAAGAGCATTTTTGTGGATGAAGTGCACTGGGTAAAATTGCAATTCCATCATAGTTTTTCTTTTTTTTTTTATAGTTCAAGTTACGGACGCTGTGATACCAAACATGTTTAGTGTTTTTTATTTTTTACATTTTTAACCAATTATATGTGCAGATATAGAAGAAGTTAAATTTGTTTTTTACTTTTTTCCCCTATCCCCCCCTACTTTACTCAGAACCACTTGGTTCTTTTGCCTCTACAATACACCGCAGTACACTGTATAGTGTACTGCAGTGTATTGTCATGTACAGTAAGCCTCAGCTATACCATGGCATTCCGGATGCCTGTGAAGACGTCCGGTTGTCATGGTAACCATCAGGACGCTGCGACAGCAGCGCAGTGGCCCGATGTGGGTGGGAGCTCCCTCCCTCAGTTTACCCTTTAAGCATCAGGTTGCTGCCACAGCAAAGCAGCGGCCTGATGGTTATCCCCTAAATGTAGCAGTCCCTAAGGACCGCAACATGGAAGGGGTTAAACGGCCAACATCGGTGCCAGCACCGATGTCAGCCGTTTCAAGCAGAGTGTCAGCTGCATGTTACAGCTAACACTCTGCCCCGATGCCACTCTGCAAACCTTAACCAGGGGGGAAGGAGGGACGAGGGTGGCTTGTGGCATCGCTGGCCATCCTGAAGAGAGGAGGGGATGGGGGGCTTGTTGCAGCACCGGCCATACTGAAGGGCAAGGGGGGCTTGTTGTCTCGCTGGCCATCCTGAAAGGAGAGGGGGGCGGGGCAGGCTTGTTGCCATCCTGAGGGGGAGGGGGGTGACAGCTTGTATGGAGATGAGGACGGCAATCCTAAACAGCAGGGGAAGGGGGGGTAGAGAGGGATGGCATAGGGCCCACCTGACGCTGCCATACATAGGGCCCACCTGACGCTGCCATACACAGCACCCACCTGACGCTGCCATACACAGCGCCCACCTGACGCTGCCATACACAGCGCCCACCTGACGCTGCCATACACAGCGCCCACCTAACACTAATACTATATACATATTGCATACACAGCTCTACCACATGCCCATTACGCAGATAGTTTACTGTATACACTGTTCTGACCAGCAGTGTTAGGGAAATATTATTACATAATCACGTCAGCAAGAGTTTGGTAGTCCTGTAGTGATTAATGTGGTTATAGCAACATCTAGGGGTCTGGACTGCATCACTCAGTTGGATACTATCTACAGAGAGCTATTGGGCTGACGGCTACCGTGCCACTGATCCATCCGTGTATCTTTATTTTGACATCCCCTGATGAATCCGGTGATACATATACTTTTATCGGAGGAAACGCGTTGGGATTACTTTCTCTTGGCTGTACTGACACTGGGAGATATTATTTTCAGGGACAGGATAACAGGGACAGCCGTCGATAAGTGGGGTCGCTCACTTTGGGGGTGATTCTCCCGCATTTAGGTGGGAGACCTCTCCGCTTTTAGGCAGGGCCTCACTAGTCGGCTAGGGATTTTATCTTCCCAGTTACCTACCCGTCCTTTATTAGAAGAGCCGATAACTACATCATCTTTTCATGATATATGCAGTGAACACTCATCTATTAGTTCCTGTGGACCTTCCCACCACAAACACGTATATCCTGCTGTGGTACGATATATCTCCGTAAACAGAAAAATCATCAAACCGTGAGTGGGACTATCTAGTCCAAAATCTTGCTCTCTATTTGTTTACATACCATGTGCCCTATTGTGCATAAGTCCATTGTATCTTATATATGCAGCTATCTAAACACCTTTGTGGGACTTATTTTAAATGTTAATGACTAAAAGTTAAGTTTTAGTAGGATAATTATTCAGTGATATACAACATCTAGGGGTGTTAAATTGTATTGCATTTGTTTCAAAGACTGCTGCTTTGTGGGTGGTGCATAAGCATTGTGTAGTGCAAAGCATCCTGGGAAAGTGAAGCCTCCAGGATATAGTACACAGTTGTCCTGCATATCTCCTTCTTAAACTCCACCATCTTGGTAAAAGAATATCTGGTGAGAGATCTATCTTTGTTTCAGGGACATTATGTTATGCAGAGCTGTTCAGCTAATTAGCATTGTATCAGGGACAATGCTTAGTTGTTACACTGTTAGAAGTTAGACATGTAATCTTAGGTACAGGCAGCCATTTTACCATATGCTTTCACAGTCTGTGCAAATGTTACAGTACATGCAATGCTATGCTATATACTTATTCATGGTATTTGTATTCTTATACTTTTACCATCAAGTACTCCTGTTTTGCCAATAAACAAGTTAGACTACAAAGAACAGTCCTCTTATTTGGAAGACAGGAATGGTTTGTGCTGAATGTCAGACTGCACACTGTGTGAACGTGTATGAAGACAGTAACATACACATTCGCACACACAGCTCTGCTACATGTCCATTACACAGATAGAAATACTGTGTGCACTACACTACACTGCATTACACACAGAAAACTGTACAATAGATTGGTTACACTGACATAGCCCTGCTTTATACACACCTTCCATACATAAAGATTCCTCTTTATTCTCCACCAGGACACAGTCCTACACGGAGCCTGTGTTCTTCTAACTCCTCCAACACACATGGCTGATCACATGACTGTGACATCACCAGAGGTCCTGTAACCACAATGTAGTCTGAAGTTGATCCTAATGAGAGAGATGTCCATGAGGGGTGGGGCTTCATGTGTTCCGGACATGGCAGCTTCGGATACAGCACTCCTGACTAGGGGGGGGGGGGGGTTTGAGGAGGAGGGTTGAGGGAGACAGTGTGCGCTCCCGTGTGCACAGGAGCAGTTACAGAAAATCAGTCAGATGACGGATTCTCTGTAAACTCACTGAGAGCAGCCAGCTGTGCATAGGAAGCGCAGCAGGCTGTAGAACCAAAACGAAAAAAGATAGATAAATAAAACCGATTGGCCACCTCCATTCACCAGTATGGAAGTTCTGAAAATAGCCAAGCCCTTTATTATTTATGGCAAAAATCAGGGGAATACTCTCCTCTACAGAGAATAATAGCAATGGAGCGAGACGCAGACATAGTGGAGTGCGCATTGACTTGGGGGGGAAGACCGCAGGCTAGGAAGGGGTTAAGGTTAGGAAATGTGCTGGGGGGTTGGTTAAGGTTGGCTGGGGAGGAGTAGCAGTTTTGCGGGCAGTATATAGGGTTTGTGGGAGGGATCTGGGAGGCAGTTGCCAGCGTAAGGCAGAGTGTTTCCCGCCCCACCCCCCGCCCTTGTTTTGGTAGATTGATGGAGGTAGAGTCGGGGCTGATTGATATTGGATCCTGGGGGAGCATTACAATAGTTTAAGAGATGCAGGACATGTTGGAGCCTGTATCTCATGTGGTTTGTGAATGACGAGGATGGGGCTCCTGTTTGGGCTAAAAGGCCTACAGGAGGAGATACTTGGATACTTCAAGGATTTCGTGCCCTTGAGTCAGTGAGTGCGGCCAAGGGTAATTTTGAAGTATAAGGAGAGATGGTTAAGGAAGATACCGCTTGTTTGGGTTGCCCTATAGGATCCTTGTTACGGTACAGTGGCTCATAATGTTGAAGGATGTGTTAAAGTGCCTGTTATTATTATTATTATTTTGAGTGTATAATAAAGTTGGCCGTAATGGTCATTTTACCAAAGCAAGAAGGGTCAGTGTGGTTATTGGAAAGGGAATGGGTTTGGTAAGGCTAGCCGGAGGAAAATTCTTCCATCCTAGTAAGTCAACTGCAGTTATAGTAAATGTACTGTACATACCATACATGCCAACAATCATGATTTTTCCAAAATAAATAAAAAAAAGTAGGCTTTATACAAATTTACCACAAATGTGCCCATTTTTTGTGTGTTCTCTGGGTGGAGCTTAAATGTTCTGATTTTGGGAATTTTATTAGTAAGTGTGGACAGGGAATGGGGGAATTGGTAAAAGGGCCATTGGATAATTCTTCATGGGAATAAAGCAAGAATCTAATTTTACCTGGGTGTCTAAACTGGTAGCATAATGGGAGGTCCACTTTGATGTCTGCTATGGGGTCTCCTTACTTCTACGTGTACCACTGGGCATGTATGTATGTTTAAATATTTACATATCATAATATGGAAATGAAGTGACGTCACCTCCTGTTGTGTGACATCTCCTACATAATAAGCCAGTGCCGGTGGATCACACATCACCTCCTAGAAGTCACCCAGCAGCCATGAAGACTTTCCTGCTCCTCTTTCTATCACTGGCCTGCTTGTCAGGTGACATTACTAGTACATTAGAAGAAAGATATTACTAGCGCTATGAGGAGATGATTATAGGGATGTGACCTTATTCTCTGTATTTTCCAGGTGTCCAGTCTCAAGCACAACTTGTCCAGTCATCAGACCCAGTGGTGATAAAGCCTGGGAATTCCCATAAACTCTCATGTAAAGCGTCTGGATTCACCTTCAGCAGCTTCTGGATGCACTGGGTTAGACAGAGTCCTGGCAGAGGATTACAGTGGGTCTCTGCTATAAATGCAGGAGGGAGCAGCACATATTATCATGATTCAGTTAAAGGACGATTCACAATCTCTAGAGATAACAGTAATAACATGGTATATCTACAAATGGACAATGTGAAGACTGAAGACACTGCGGTCTATTACTGTGCTAAAGACACACATTGATAGAAGACAATGTCTGAGTGTGACATAAACTGATAGAAAGATTCCTCATGTCCTCACTAGGTGGCAGCACAAATTATGTAATACTAAACAGTGAAAAAAACTGTACAAATATAGCATGCACATAATATAGATATATAAAGTGTGATCAGTAGTTTAAGATTATATGATAAACATAAGTAAGACTATAATGACACCACGTTTCACTATTTATTTATACTTATTTCATGCATTTATCTAGTGCAGATATATTCCGCAGCGCTTTGCAGACATTAGCATCACACTGTCCCCAGTGGGGCTCACAAGTTCTCTATCAGTATTTCTTTGGAGTGTGGGAGGAAACCGGAGTACTAGGAGGAAACCCACGCAAACATGGGGAGAACATACAAACACCATGCAGATGATGTCATTGGTCGGATTCGAATCTAGGAGCCCAGTGCTGCAAGCCACCATGCTGTCATTGTATAATACTGTTGAGGGGGGGCCCTGACAATAAAAGTTTTTATTCTTACCTATAGTTTAATTAAACTTTATTTTATCTTGTCAGATAAAAAGTCAATAGAATATATTAATGCAAAGTTTTTTTTTTTTCCTGAAAAATTCCCACAAAGTCTGGAATATTAAAAAAATAATAAAAGAATGAATACTCACCCATTTCATTCCCCGCTGCTCTGATCCTCCCTACAGCAGCAGCCATGACGTCATCTTCTTGACTAAAACTCTGATGTACCAAATACACTGGTAATCAATATGGCCTCCGAGGTATAAAGTACAAAACTATGGCATAGACGAGTATGTCATCACCGCAAACAAACAAAGCCTAGCAGGAGGATCAGAGATGAAATGAGGAACATACAATCTTTTATCATTTTATGACAATTGCTGGCTTTGGGGAGGGGAAATGGGGCATTTTAAATAAGTCAGATAACCTCTTTAACCTCATAGGTGTTAGTTGTATAATATGCACATACAGATGTTTGTTCATGTTCTTGATTCCTAAAAGATTCCCTGACGAAGAGTGCCGTAGCACTCGAAACGCGTAGGAAGGTTTTTTGGTGCTTACAGCAGCCCGTAGCTCAACAGGTGACGTCACCAGCTCCTCTTGTGAGCGTGAGCGTAAGTACAAACGGAGTCTCGCTACCGGCCGGGGCGAACTCCATACAGCCTATTTTCTACCTGCTATTTGCCTCTGTGCAGAAGAAAACGTGCATACTGGAACGCCCGAGAAGGTGGTCCCCTAATCCCACACATCAGAACCAAGGTAATCCTGCTATTTAAAAACTGAGGTGGATAGGTTTTACACGATCGGAACCAGAGGCTAATAAGGGTCAGGTGATTTAGGCTCAGCGCGGTGTCTCTCCCTTTTATAAATTATGTGTACAACCCTTTCATAACAGCTATTGCGGAGCTGTTTTTGACACTGCTGCTCTAACACTGTAATCAGCGCCGGTGGTATACCTTTGTATTGCTAAGTTTTGATTCCTAAAAGAACCTTGATGTTAACATAATGTAGCAGCTAAGCTTTTCTGTACAAGTATTAAGGCTGATGTCAGCCTGTATTTGTGGGCAGGGCGTCAGTGCCCTATATATACCTGCCACCCCTATCAACCAGTGGTGTGTCTCACTTACATCTGTAGGAGGAGCCACATCTAGCTGCCGGCACGAGCGAGCTTCACGTTTGTTTCCACGTGCGACTCGCTATACGCTTCAGCGCTACGATCCCATGAGAGGTCCTTTCGGTTTCCAAGTAAGTTCCTGGAGTACGGAGCATACCGCATACTCACGGCCGCAGGTAGAGCTCTCTTCTCGCGAAAGGTCCACGTGCATAGCGTGTGGTTCAAGGTGGAACGCACACACGTCCGCCTGCCCTCCACAGGCACTTCCAGCCGAGCACCGAGCGAGAGACCTCCCACACATGTCCGCCGCCCATTCAGCAATTGGGGACAGCACTTCCTAGTCGCAGCAAGGGCGCAGGCTCTGGGTCCCCCCCCCTCCCCTCCCGAAAGCGGCCAAGAGCGCTGTGCATGCCCACGCACAAGCCGCCCGGACCTCCCTTAAACATTCTCTCTAGACTCAAAAAAAGAAAAGATGAGATGCGCAATATAGCAGAGGCGGCACAGGTAGAAAGCAGTGGGCACATCAGGTACCGGCGGCGAGTCAGGCAGTGGCAGCCCAGCACCAAGCCTGTGTCAGGGGCAATATTGCAAATATATATATATTAACTTGACAAACACTACGGGTCAGTTAAGGTTTATTTGGACCATGCAGGCCGGGGTTGCTTCATGATATGGAGGCGGGGCCTCACAGTGCCAGCAGGTACCAGGGGTCCACGATTGCGCGCAATAGGCTCATCGCTTCCAACGCATGTCCTAGCTGGGAGGATTCGACAGTAACGAGCGAATAGTTTTAAACAGGCCCGTATGTTATCCGGTCCGTCCGAGTTCAGCCGCTGCAAATACCGGCTATGTCATTTGTCTGTCGCCTGGATCGCCCAGGCCGAGTTTAATGTTGTATGTCACCTGGATCGTCCAGGCCGAGTTTAATGTTGTATGTCACCTGGATCGTCCAGGCAGAGTTTAATGTTGTATGTCACCTGGATCGTCCAGGCCGAGTTTAATGTTGTGTGTCACCTGGATCGTCCAGCCGAGTTTAATGTTTTATGTCACCTGGATCGTCCAGGCCGGGTTTAATGTTGTATGTCACCTGGATCATCCCGGCTGAGTTTAATGTTGTATGTCACCTGGATAGCCCAGGTTCAGCCACTGCAGTTACCAGCTATGTCTTTGTCTGTTACCTGGATCGTCCAGGCCGTGCTAAATGTTGTATGTCACCTGGATCGTCCAGGTTCAGCTACCGCTGATACCACGTCATGTCATTTGTCTTGCCTCCTGGGTCGCCCAGGACAAGCTAAATGTTGGGTGACAACTGGACTGTCAGGTTCAGCCACTGCTGTTACCACGCTATATGTCATGTTGAGTCCGCCACACCCCACTTCAGTCTATCCAGGCTCGGCCTTTAGTTAGGAGTCTACCAGATGGTCAAGGGGTCTCACGGTCCTCATCGTATTCCCACGGTTACGTTATTCAGTCTACTTAATGTTCCCCCCAGATTCCTAGAAGTGTCTTCCGGCCACTATCGTTCTCAAAGCAGGCAAAGCCCCGCAAGGTAAGAAATGCGCAACAAGGGTAAAGGCACCGGTAGGTTCCTTTCTTGCATACCCCAGTCTGTATATACTTTGTTAGTTCTTATTGTTGGTTTTTCTGATAGCGGCAATCCGGAACGGGTCATTCGACAACCTAGGAACAAGTCCGGTTCGGTTAAAGGCGGATTCACGATGTCACAGGTGTCCGACATAGAGGACAATGTCTCTACGCTAGGCTCATCGGTTTTAGGCCGGGTGAACAACAGGTCTCTCCGGAGCTGGACCATCCCAAAACTGATCGCCGAGCTGAACAGAAAAGGGATCCGGTATCCAGCATCTGCCAGAAAAGCAGAACTTTATAGACTACTAATGACAGAGGCCGGGCCCTCAGGGGAACAAACTTCCCTACTGTCAATTCAGCTTTCGTTGGCCCAACTCCAATCCTCCATTAGTGGCTTAGTTAGCTCCGTCTCAGACATCCAGTCCAGGGTTGAGGTCCTGGAATTTCATCCGTCAGCATCCGGTCAAAGCCAGGCATCAGCACCAACTCTGCCCTCCCCACAGCCTATCCCAGGTACTCACATGCCTACCCCCCAAATTGCCCCATCTCATTTTCTGCCAGACAATCTCAAAAAGGACATTTTGGCAGGGATAGATATAAACTTAGCATCTATCCTTATAGCGTCCCAAGATGTCCCAGAAAATCGTGTGATTAATTGGGGGGATGTGACGATAATCATGAAAGCAAAAGACGCACGCCTGAATAGAAAGTTGACCATTCCTGAATTCGTGCTAGCTTTCAGCATATACAGGGATGTGGTCTGTTCAGCCCAGCCAGATAGGAGGGAAGAACTGGATAGATACCTATATCGGGTCACCGACCTGGGTCAGAAATATGGTGGATCGGCTTTCTACGATTACCACCGGTCCATTTCTGCCAAAGCAGCAGCAGCGCTCTCACAATTTTAGTTCACCACTAATTGGGCGGAGATGGACATGGAACTATTCTGCCGGCATTTTTCGGGTCTCCGGGCCCCCACCTGCCCAAATTGCCAATCCAAATTCCACTCCACCGAATGGTGCCCGAACTCCAATTCTGCCATGCCGCAAGGGGCGTGGCCCGGCCCATCCGGTACTCAGGGGAACTCTAGCACAGTTAACAAACTAGGCAGACCCATAGTGTACCTCGGCAAGAGCCAACTATGTAACAATTTCAACCTGGGAAGTTGTGCCTTCAACGCGTGCAGGGCCCTCCATATTTGTTCATTATGTTTTATGGCCCACCCTCGTTCCTCGTGCCCTAGGAAGGCTTCTAAGCAGTTATGACTGACCGACATTAATGTCGAACTGCTGTTGGTACTCCTGAAAAATCATCATGACCGAGTCTTCATAGATTTCTTGATCTCTGGCTTCCATGAAGGTTTTCATACAGGGATAATCGCTCTTCCTCAAGCCAATTGGGAGGGTCGCAACCTGCTGTCAGCTAGTCATGACCCAGAAACGGTTGAGACATTGATCCAGGCAGAGGTCAACAAGGGTTATTTGTTGGGCCCCTTCACTGATATTCCTTTCCAGCACTGGCGCATTAACCCAATTGGCATTGTGTCTAAACAGTCGTAAAAAAACAAACGCCTAATTTACGACTTGTCCGCTCCACATGCTTCTTCTACTCCAAGCCTGAATTCAATAATACCATCAGACAAGTATTCAATGTGATATTCTTCCATCGACCAGGCAGTACAATTTATCTTGCTCTCAGGCAAGGGCTCTTGGCTCACGAAGGCAGACATAGCCGACGCTTTTAAGCTGCTGCCTATCCGGCCGCAGCTTTGGGGTTATTACGGCATCAGATGGTCCAATTAGTTTTACTTTGCAAACTGTCTCACTTTTGGCTGCAAAAGCACTCCCTGGATTTTTGACCAGCTAGCAAAGGCTCTCCACTGGATCTTGGTCCACCACGGTGATTTGCCAATGGTTATCCACTATCTGGATGACTTCCTGATAGTCGAGAAGCAGCATCCTCACCCGGTCGGCCTAGCCACGTTAACGGAAACCTTCAAACAATTACAGGTACCGATAGCTTTTAATATCCGGCCGCAGCTTTGGGGTTATTACGGCATCAGATGGTCCAATTAGTTTTACTTTGCAAACTGTCTCACTTTTGGCTGCAAAAGCACTCCCTGGATTTTTGACCAGCTAGCAAAGGCTCTCCACTGGATCTTGGTCCACCACGGTGATTTGCCAATGGTTATCCACTATCTGGATGACTTCCTGATAGTCGAGAAGCAGCATCCTCACCCGGCCAGCCTAGCCACGTTAACGGAAACCTTCAAACAATTACAGGTACTGATAGCTTTTAATAAGACAGAAGGGCCAGCCACCCAGGTCACCTTCCTAGGCATAATTCTGGACATGTTTCGGATGGAAACCAGGCTTCCAGCAGAGAAGTTAATCAAGATCCGAGCAGCTATAGCCAAAGCCATGCTTGCAAATTCCGTCACCAAAACGGAGCTCCAGTCTCTTTTAGGGATGCTTAACTTTGCGACCAGGGTCATGCCTCAAGGCAAATCATTCATGTCGAGGTTGCTTCAGCTTCTTACCGAAGCTCAAGATCAAGACAGAACCATTCCCCTAGATAGTCATGCCAGAGCAGATCTGACCATGTGGAAATCTTTTTTAGCAGACTGGAATGGCGTTTCGTTATTCATTCCCCCTCGAACCACGCTCTCACCCATAGTTTTTTCGGACGCAGCAGGGTCAGCCGGGTTTGCAGCTATTTTCGGTAACCACTGGCTGGCAGATGGGTGGCCCCTAGGGCTGAGGTCGGACACAGAAGCCTTAAAATCATCTCCTCTCATAGAGCTATATCCAATAGTCGCAGCTGCTCAAGTCTGGGGTGAACAGTGGGCCAACTCCTCCATCTTGTTTGTCACGGATAGTCAGGCATTAGTCGACATCCTTGACAAACAAAGAGCTAAATCACCCAAGATCATGTCATTACTGCGCAGACTAGTATGGTTATCCCTTTCTCTCAATTTCCGTTTTTCAGGTGAACACATTCAGGGTCAGAAAAATGTAGCAGCAGATGCACTGTCCAGATTTAATTTTCCGGTTTTCTTTCAGGAGATGCCCGACGCGGATCCCACGGGAGCCTCAATCCCAGCATACAACACCCTAGTTAGAATCTTTGGTTTCAACAGCGAGACACCTCATAAGACAATCGTTAGCCCGAAATACGACCAGGAATTACAGAGCTGGGTTGAAAGCGTTCAATAGATTTAGACTTCTCTATCCTCAGGGCGGCCGGGACAAAATATCTTACATATTGGCGTTCATAGCCTTCTGTTACTCCCAACAAAAACTTTCATATAATACCATCAAACTATACCTAGCAGGCCTCCAACACCACTTCATGCTTAGTAACCCAGGTCGATCTTCCATTTTGTCCAACCAGGCCATCAAGGTGGCCCTCCACCCGCAGACAGCCAGTGTCCAGCAAGCTGTTCAGGGAATTGTCTCCTGCTCTGGACGGCAACCCTTTTGGGCCCTTTACCAGCACGGTAATACAAGCAGCCATGTTTCTAAGTTTCTATGGCTTCCTCCGGTCAGGAGAGTTCACTAGCAGCTCTCCGGGACATGGCTGTCTCCGCAAAGAACAGCTGTCTTGGCATAATAACTACTACATACTCAGCATCCCGTTGACCAAGACAAACCAGACGGGGCCGCCCACGGAAATAAAATATTTCCCCACCCAGAATAACTGGTGCCCAGTCCAGATCCTCAATAAATTATTGTCCCTGTTGCAGACAGCACCTCCTGACAGTCCTTTCCTGCCCTTCAAGAACAAGCCACTCTCTTCAAACCAATTCACGTCCCATATCCGCTCCCTGGTAGCAGGTCTTGGGTACGACCCAGGAGTCATTTCGGGCCATTCATTCCGTATCGGGGCAGCATCGTCAGCTTCAAGACACCAAGTCCCCGCTCATGTTATCCGATCTATGGGGCGCTGGAGATCGTCTTGCTTCAGCAGATACATTCCCAATCCACACAGGGAAATCTCCCAGGCTTTTCAGTCATTGGTATTATAGGTCATGCGTGTTGGAAGAATACGAATAAACTGGTCAAGTCAACATAGTGTCCTTGACTTTTTGCCCTCTCCAGGCCTACCCACGCCCGTGGCTCCAAGCACAACTCAGCCATAGAGTTCAGGTTCGGCATGCCTTACCCACAACCAAGACGCGTTCAGCCCTGCCCATAAGTATTAGGGCTGATCTCAGCCTGTATTTGTGGGCAGGGAGTCAGTGCCCTATATATACCTGCCACCCCTATCCACCGGTGGTGTGTCTCACTTACCCCTCCCTCCCACCCCTTTCTTCATACACTCCAATAGGGTACGCCCTCTCCAGGCCTACCCACGCCCGTGGCTCCAGCCACAACTCAGCCATATAGTTCAGGTTCGGCATGCCTTACCCACGACCAAGACATGTTCAGCCCTGCCTATAATTATATAATGTATGTCATGTCACTGTATATAGTGTCACTGTATATAATGTCATTATATAATACTGTTGAAGGGGCCCCGATAATGAAAGCTTTTAGTCCTCCTCCTGGGTGAGCCCCTTCTGAGTTTGGGCCTCATAGCAGCTGCTTCCCCCTATAGCTACACCCCTACCAGAAATAAACCTCTCAGATATTTGTCAAAAGGATTCTCCATAAGTTCGGTTATGTAGGGTACACAAGACATTGTAAGCTTCTTAGAATACTAACATTTTATTAGTTTTTCAAGAAACAGAAATATCTTACATTTCTCTAAATCAAATGGTGCGCCTGATGACCAACTACAGCAGGACCAACATCTCTGCTCTTCAGTACAGATTTAGTCCTATAACCAAACATGAGGCTCCCCTGCACAGTGTGAATGTGACTATGACTTCTTGATATACATGTGATTACAGTATATTTACATGGAGCAATCAGTACTCCATTAGTGCACCTATAGCTACATTATTTTCGGCAGCATATCTCTATTTACAGGAGACAATGTGCCACCGACATCCAATAATTTTTATGCTTCCATAAAAGACGCATCAGTTGACAAAGGTTTGCTCATTTATTGCTGCTTGCTGGGAATGCTTACCTAGATTGGGATCTGTAGCTGGCCAGCTAAGACCTGTCCTAGGTTGCTAATATAGCTTATATGTTAATACAGCTAAACCTGCCAATAACCTTAATACAGTTCATATGTTTGTGTGTTAAAGACAAAAGCAGAGTTATTTACAGTGACTTCATGTTTGGATGTCATATAACTGTTATATATTGTGTTCACAGAAGCAGAAAAAATAGTATGCCTTTAAGATTCATTATACGGATGTGAGGTAAGCTCAATGACACAGCAGAAACAACAGAAAGCATATAGTTAAACTGTTGTTGCTGGGAAGAAGTCTAGACCAATCACAGCCACCCTCACACACAGCAGGAGTTTAGACCAATTAACCACTACAGGACGCCGAAGGCAGGATTGCGTCCTGGCAGCGGCCCTGTTATTCCTCCTGGACGCGCCGGTGCGTCCTCTCGCGAGACGCGAGATTTCAAGCAGAGCCGGCCCGCACATGCGCAGTGCGGGCCGGGAATCGGCGCAGCAGAAGTTGGTCACCAGCCTGCCAGCCAATGATCATCGCTGGCAGGCTGGTGACTTTTAAAAAATCTAATCAGAAGTCACTTAACTCCTTATATTTATAAATATAAGGTGTTAAATGGCTTCTGTGCTCCTCTGCTGGTCCTTTTCATCGGTTGGTCCCAGCAGAGGAGCACACATCACAGTGAGTACACCAAACACTACACTTAGCCCCCAGATCACCCCAATTAACCCCTTGATCACCCCTTTCAATCACCCTGTAGTCTCAGGGAATACCCCCTAAATTAAGTTGACCAAATGGCAAGTAAGGGGTATTCTTCTTAAGAGGCCTACAGGCTTTTGACCCAGTCGGATGAGGAATGGGAACCGTCATCCGACGAATCCAGCAGGTCAGAATACGAACCTGTAGAAAGCAGTGGCAGTCTGACCCAAAGTTCGGACGATGAGGTCCCTGATACCACCAGGCGTACCAGGCCCCCTGTTGCTAGACCACAGGTTGCGCAGGATCCGCTTCAAGGGCAGCAGAATGGGGCTGGCGCTGTCGGATTACGTGGTGAGGCATTTACCAGCAGCGCAGCCCATCCTGGACCTAGTACCAGCACTGCCGTAGAACATGGTGAAGTGGCGAGCACCAGAAGGCCAGTTGAAGCTGGTACGGTGGCACGTGCATTAGTTCCCCCGTCGCAGCCACCGCACAGACAGGCCCCTAGAGTCCCTGAGGTGCTGGTAAACCCTGATTGGCAGCCCCAAACTTCAGCCGCACCAGCAGTTCCCCCTTTCACCGCCCAATCTGGAGTTCGGCTGGAGACAGCTCAGATCGGATCGGCACTGGGGTTTTTTGAGCTGTTCTTGACTGCGGAGCTCTTGGACTTAGTGGTGGCTGAAACAAATCGGTATGCCACTCAATTTATAGCCGCTAAGCCGGGAAGCTTTTATGCCCAGTCTTTCTGGTGGAAACCCGTCCAAGTTTCCGAATTTAAAACTTTTCTGGGCCTTCTCCTCAACATAGGCCTGACAAAAAAGCATGAATTGCGGTCATATTGGTCCACAAACCCAATTCATTACATGCCCATGTTCTCTGCTGCCATGTCCAGGACACGATTTGAGACCATCCTGCGTTTCCTGCACTTTAGTGACAACAGCACTTCTCGTCCCAAAGGCCACCCAGCTTTTGACCGGCTCCACAAAATCCGGCCTCTCCTAGACCACCTTAACACCAGATTTGTATACCCCTGAGCAAAACATCTGCATAGACGAGTCCCTTATACATTTTACCGGGCTCCTTGGCTTCAAACAATACATCCCAAGCCAGCGCACCCGGTATGGGGTCAAATTGTATAAGCTCTTGAAAGGGCCACAGGCTATACGCACAAATTTAGAGTCTATGAGGGTAAAGATCAGACCCTGGAGCCGGTTGGTTGCCCTGACTACCTGGGGAGCAGTGGGAAGACAGTCTGGGACTTGGTGTCACCCTTATTTGGCAAGGGGTACCATCTTTATGTGGACAATTTTTACACAAGTGTGCCCCTCCTCAGGCATTTGTTTTTAGAACAGATTGGCTGCTGTGGCACCGTGGGACCTAGTCGCCGGGGCTTCCCCCAATGGCTCGTTACCACCCGTCTTGCAAGGGGGGCGAGGGCTGCCTTGTGTAACAAAGAACTGCTCGCGGTGAAATGGAGAGACAAGCGTGACGTTTACATGCTCTCCTCCATTCACGCAGACACGACAATCAAAATTGAACGAGCAACTGGAGTCATTGAAAAGCCCCTCTGTGTCCACAACTATAATTTGCTCATGGGAGGGGTGGACTTCAATGACCAGATGTTGGCTCCCTATTTACTTTCCCGCAGAACCAGACGCTGGTATAAGAAGGTGTTTGTATATTTAATTCAATTGGCACTGTATAATAGTTTTGTTCTCTACAGTAAGGCTGGGAGAACAAGATCCTTCCTCAAATTTCAGGAAGAGATCATCGAGAACCTCCTGTATCCAGGAGGTTCCGTGGCCCCAACCACCACGGGGCCAATGTCGTTGCTGGTACCTCAAACCAACCGCCACCCCGAAAAAAATGTTGTGTCTGTAGCAGGAGTGGAATAAGGCGTGACACCCGCTATTTCTGTCCTGACTGCCCTGACCACCCTGCCCTATGCTTAGGGGAGTGTTTCCGGAAGTACCACACACAGGTACACTATTAGCATAGGGATTGCGCCACACAGGACAGGCACACAGGGCTCTTATGGCCCTTTTACTCACAGCTGCTGCAAACCTCTCCTTTCACCTGGGACAAAGTGCATAATGTACTTCGCCACATCTCTGGGCGCTTTGCGCTTTGCACATTGTCCCATGGGGAAGGAGAGGTTTGTCCTATAAAGGTAAAACAAGCAAAACAAAAAATAAATCACCTGTAAGCAAAAAAGTTAATGTTCTGTTCCAAAAGTTCAATAAAGTTTATAAAAGTTAATGTTCTGTTCAAATGTTATATAAAGTTAATGTTAATAAATTTATTGCGTTGCGGCCTGGTTTTTCTTTATTTTTTATTTTTTTTTACCTTCTAGGTGGACCAACCGATGAACCAGCTGCAGCATTGATGTGCATTCTGACAGAAGCATTGCGCTGCTGTCAGATTACACAAAAGTCGGTGTATGCGGCGCTGCAAGACGAGATTTCTCCTCTGCAGTGAAAAATATATGTTTGCCGAGGCTTACGAGCTGAGGGGCGGTGTTCATATGCTTTGGCAAACACTTTGTATATAAAAAAATAATAATCCTGGCAAAGATTTATTCATCCAAATTGATTGATGTGAATGGAGAAATCGGGTTTGCCAGGGCATACGAGCTGAGTGGGTTTGGATGTTGGCCGGAGCTCCTATGTCCTGGCAGACGCCTTTCCCCTCTTTTTTTTTTTGGGCAGAGATTTTTTCATCCACACTGATCGATGCGAATGAAGAAATCTGTGCCATTCATTTTTTCTTTCAGCCCAGAGGCTGAACGAAAAAAAATAAATCTCATTACCCGTATGCTCAATATAAGGAGAATAGCAGAAACTCCTAATGCTGGCCATACATGAAATGATTGCGGAGACCCTCAAATGCCAGGGCAGTACAAACACCCCAAAAATGACCCCATTTTGGAAAGAAGACACCCCAAGGTATTTGCTGAGGGGCATATTGAGTCCATGAAAGATTGAACTTTTTGTCCCAAGTTAGCGGAAAGGGAGACTTTGTGAGAAAAAACAAAAAAAAAAACAATCAATTTCCGCTAACTTGTGCAAAAAAAAATAATCTTCTATGAACATGCCCCTCATGGAATACCTTGGGGTGTCTTCTTTCCAAAATAGTGTCACATGTGGGGTATTTATACTGCCCTGGCATTTTAGGGGCCCTAAAGCGTGAGAAGAAGTCTGGAATCCAAATGTCTAAAAATGGAGGGCCTAAAAGGAATTTGGTCCCCTTTGCACACCTAGACTGCAAAAAAGTTTCACACATGTGGCATCGCCGTACTCAGGAGAAGTTGGGCAATGTGTTTTGGGGTGTCTTTTTACATATACCCATGCTGGGTGTGAGAAATATCTCTCTAAAATGACAACTTTGTATAAAAAAAGTTTTTGTCACAAGTTAGTGGAATATGAGACTTTGTAAGAAAAATATATATATATATCATTTTCCGCTAACTTGTGCCAAAAAAAAAAATTGGAGGATCTCGCCATGCCCCTCACGGAATACATTGGGGTGTCTTCTTTCCCAAATGGGGTCACTTGTGGGGTATTTATACTACCCTGGCATTTTAGGGGCCCTAATGCGTGGGAAGTAGTTTGACATCAAAATGTTTAAAAAATGCCCTGTGAAATCCTAAAGGTGCTCTTTTGAATTTGGGCCCCTTTGCCCACCTAGGCTGCAAAAAAGTGTCACACATCTGGTATCGCCGTACTCAGGAGAAGTTGGTCAATGTGTTTTGGGGTGTATATTTACATATACCCATGCTGGGTGAGAGAAATATCTCTCTAAAATGACAACTTTGTATAAATTTTTTTGGGAAAAGTTGACTTTTAGAGAGATATTTCTCTCACCCAGCATGGGTATATGTAAAAATACACCCGAAAACACATTGCCTTACTTCTCCTGAGTACGGCGATACCACATGTGTGACATTTTTTTGCAGCCTAGGTGGGCAAAGGGGCCCAAATTCTAAAGAGCACCTTTAGGATTTCACAGGGCATTTTTTACACATTTGGATTTCAAACTACTTCTCACGCATTAGGGCCCCTGAAATGCCAGGGCAGTATAAATACCCCACAAGTGACCCCATTTTGGAAAGAAGACACCCCAAGGTATTTCGTGATGTGCATAGTGAGTTTATGAAAGTTTTTATTTTTTGTCACAAGTTAGTGGAATATGAGACTTTGTAAGAAAAAAAATCATAATTTTCCGCTAACTTGTGACAAAAAATAAAAAAACTTCTATGAACTCACTATGCCCATCAACGAATACTAGGGTGTCTACTTTCCAAAATGGGGTCATTTGTGGGGTGTTTCTACTGTCTGGGCATTGTAGAACCTCGGGAAACATGACAGGTGCTCAGAAAGTCAGAGCTGCTTCAAAATGCAGAAATTCAAAATTTTTTTTTGCCATAGTTTGTAAACGCTATAACTTTTGCGCAAACCAATAAATATACACTTATTGCATTTTTTTTTATCAAAGACATGTAGAACAATAAATTTAGAGAAAAAATTATATAGAAATGTAGTTTTATTTTAAAAAATTTACAACTGAAAGTGAAAAATGTCATTTTTTTGCAAAAAATTCGGTAAATTTCGATTAATAACAAAAAAAAGTAAAAATGTCAGCAGCAATGAAATACCACCAAATGAAAGCTCTATTAGTGAGAAGAAAAGGAGGTAAAATTAATTTGGGTGGTAAGTTGTATGACCGAGCAATAAACCGTGAAAGTAGTGTAGTGCAGAATTGTAAAAAGTGGTCTGGTCATTAAGGGGGTTTAAGCTAGGGGAGCTGAGGTGGTTAAAGCCAGCCTCACACACAGCCTGTGTGGGAAATTCGCTAGCAGGAGCTGCTGGAATCATTATTCACCACAGAGCGGAGCTGAACAGACACACACTCCCTAAGAGCTGTGTTTTATGGAAGCAAGAAGCCAAAATAGGTAGTTAATAAAGAAGGTATTTCAAGCATTTGGTGTGCTCTTTAAACCTACTGTTTCCATAGGACGATGCTAGAGGAATTACAGAGTAACAGACATTCTGTTTAGACTGAAAGTCAGAGATATCAAAATTCTTCTAATGCCACAGCGCAAAAGGCACTTCATTGTGCTGCGCCTGCCACAATGGAACTATTACCCTCAGATGGCGAAGTGATAGCACTCCTCAACTTGCACAGTAAAGAGCACATTAGAGAAGAGGAGCACCAGCATATACTGCCGCGCAGCAATTGTTCCCTGAGTGAGCAAGCAAAGACACCTCAGAGTAGCTACCATAGAGGCCATAGAACGTGTGCATTAGTCAAACTGCAGCCGACTCTTAAAGTGGCAGAACAGCAAATGCAAATTAGTCAGAGAAAGAGCGCCAACCCTCCTGCGATTCCTAGACAGAGAAAGAGACGCATGATGGAAGGCCAAAGTCCAGAGCTAGAGTGCCGGCACCGCTATCCACAGAGAGACCACGTACTGTAGTCAGCTAGTTTCCCGCCACTAGGCCCAAAGCCTACAGCAGCGTATCCAAGCCAGTGCATCGCAAGTCTGCACAGAGCATCGCAAGTCATCACAGAGCATCGAAAGTCTGCACAGAGCATCGCAAGTCAGCGCAGAGCATCGCATCATATCAAGAAAAGACACATCTCTTTTAAGACTGACATTTGTTCCTGCTCTTCAGAATAAGGTCAGAGCTTTCTTTTTATTACTTATCATTGCATATAGGCTTTGGCATGAAGAGACATTTTTTGTGTTCAGAAATAAGAGACTTTAAAGGATAACTGTCACGTTTAGACCCTAGTTTCAATTTTCATATATGTAGTTACTAATAACATGATATTCCAGAATCAGTTACTATTAGACTGACTTACTCCATATTTAATAAGATTCAGCCCTTAGCAACCAGTCTGCATAAAACTGCAATTTCACTATTCAGTTAAGATGGCCGCCACTGCCCTCACCCTGAGGCTAATCCCGCCTGCCCTCACTAGCCAGTAACAATAGCCCCCCAAAAGTGTCAGTAACCAGAGCCCTCCCCCCTAAAGGGTTAATCTCCTGCAGCACAAAGGGGTCCTCTTACCACATGTTGCTTTCATTTATACACTGAGCAGATGGCAGATCTCCCTTCCCTGTTGTGCACTGATTCAACTCTGCATTCTCCAGCTCTGCTGAGTGAGGGAGCGTCTGCCAAGCGCAGGGACAGGGAGAAGAGCACACAGCCCAGGCACTGTTATCAGCTGCTGGGGGGGACCTGGCTTTAACCCTTTCGTGACCAAGGGTAATTGATGCCCCAGTGTCCAGGTCAAAATTTACAAATCTGACATGAGTCACTTTATGTGGTAATAGCTTTGGAACACTTTTATTTATCCAAGCAATTCTGAGATTGCTTTCTCGTGACACATTGTACTTCACGATAGTCATAAATTTTAGTCAATATATTTCACCTTTATTTATGAAAAAATCCCAAATTTCTAAAAAAATATTGAAAAATTCACAATTTTCTAAATTTCCATTTCTCTGGTTCTAAAACAGAAAGTCATACCTAATAAAATATTTATTACTTAACATTTCCCATATGTCTACTTTATGTTGGCATCATTTTGGAAATGTCATTTTTTTTTTTAGTACGTTAGAAGGCTTAGAAGTTTAGAAGCAATTCTTAAAATTTTTAAGGAAATTTCCAAATCCCACTTTTTAAGGACCAGTTCAGGTCTGAAGTCACTTTGTGAGTCTTACATAGTGAAAACCGCCCATAAATTACCCCATTGTAGAAACTACACCCCTCAAGTTACTCAAAACTGATTTTACAAACTTTGTTAACCCTTTAGGTGTTCCGCAAGAATTAAAGGAAAATGGAGATTCAATTTCTAAATTTCACTTTTTGGGCAGATTTTCCATTTTATTAAATTTTTTTCTTTAGCACATTGAGGGTTAACAGCCAAACAAAACTCAACAATTTACCCAGATTCTGCGTTTTACAGAAACACCCCACATGTGATCGAAAACTGATGTAAGGGTGCGCGGCAGGGCGCAGAAGGAAAGGAACGCCATATGTTTTTGGAAGGCAGATTTTGCTAAACTGGTTTTAAATGTCATCTCCCATTTAAAGCCCCCCTGATGCACCCATACAGTAGAAACTTCCAAAAAGTGACCCTATTTTGAAACTAGGGGATGAGGTGCCAGTTTTATTGGTACTATTTTGGGGTACATATGATTTTTAATTGCTCTATATTAAAGGGTTTCTACCACATCGTTTTGACAAATTTAGCTGTCAGACACTAACGATCCGCTAGTGTATGCTCTACCAAACAATGCTATTATAATAGCTTTTTGTGCAGCCGTTTCCATAAAAAACAAACTTGTATTGATATGCTAATGAGCCTCTAGGTGCTATCCGGCATCTTTTCAGCACCTAGAGGCTTGGTCTACCTTCACAAAATGCCGCCCAGCGCGTCCCTCCAGCCCGCCCATCTCCTCTGGAATGCGATCCTACCTCTGAGTCAGCAGACGAATTCTCGCGCCTGCGTCGTGCGTGTCTGTCTTCGGCGCAGGCGCAGTGAATGTCTGACCACTGCCTGCACAGACATCTCGGTCATTGGCGCAGGCGCAGTGGAGATCTGTACAGGGAGCGGTCAGACATTCACTTGCCGGCATTACTGCACTGTATGCTGTCCGTGACAGCAGCAGGGCAGCGGCAGAAGCTTTAATCCAAGCGCTTTGCAGCGCTTGGATTAAAGAGCTGCAAGAACGTTTATATACGTGGTAGCTGCACGGGGCATGTGCAGCTATCACGTATATATACGGATTGCGGTCGGGAAGGGGTTAATCATTTACTTACAGTCCCTGGCTGTCAGTAATGTGACCTTGCACGCAGCCTGCTTCTGCGTTCTCCGTCCTTCAACACATAGACGGATCCTGCCTAGCAACTCTATTTTAAGCACAGGTAAAAATAGGCAGTACAGGGAACAAAAATGTGGAATTAAGGGGTTATTGAATACACAGTGAAAAGTTGAAATAGGACCACCAAGGTGATCTTAATCACAATCCAATACTCCAAAAAAAAATAAAAAATACGACAGTTATCCTTTAAAGAAAAAACAAAGGACAGTTTGTAGTATATGGACTCAAAAGCATTTAAAGTTAAAGTCATTTATTGCCTGCCTCTTTTGCTATTGCATTTAAACTGAAAGTCATTTATTTCTGTATTTATATCAACCTCACTAAATGAGTACTATACGTACCGGAAATTTAAAAATATATAATCTTTATTCAAAAAATCACAATGTAAACATAATTCCACATCTATTACATATTACATATAATAATAATGACAAAGCCTTATAGTGGATGTATCCAATAAATTACTACACCTATACTTAGTGGAGTATACCTCTTACAAGGAGAAAACTGTCAGTGGTGAATGCCGTAGTAGGAAATGGGGGCTCTATAAGCCAATCTTACGTGGGGCCCAGTGAGGCTAAACTCTCATTATACAGTGACCCAATGTAAAGTTAAAAGCTGTCCCCATTCCTAATAGGCAGTCGGGATAACAAGGTTAAGTAATGAATATTCCCAAACAGAAAACCAAAGACCGGATACATTTCGTACCAGTAAGGGTCAGGATAGGTGTATGATCTCCCTGACGTATGTTTCGCCGTTCTGCGTCCTCAGGAGGAGTAATTAAATGGGCTAAGTGATACTAAGTACTATACTAATGCTGCAAAATATTCTTGGCCTACTTTTCCCTCTACTATCTCCAAAAATTTGAATATAACATTTGGACTCAGATGATAAGGGCCTCCCCTAAAGAGCAGCATTTCTTTAAGATGGTATACACTTCTCTGCAATGAACTCCTAAGTGGAAATGACCTATAATGATGATATATGAAAAAAAGGTGACTCAACAACCGATCAAGATAATATGTGACTAAACATTTACATGCACTTAGCACTTTATATTAAATCCTTCATTAATTGGGGGATAAGAAATAAGTTAATTACACACAACATTATGTATTTTAATGCACTTTGCACTTTAGTTTAACCTTTTATTACATGTAGGATTTCAGTAGTGTTATTTTCACTGTATTGTATTTAGTTTACATTTTTTAGCACTGTTATTTATTAATTTATATACACATATACTTTTTGGGTATAATATTTATTATTGATATAGGTGTCTATCATGTGATGCTGTCACTCATTAGTTGATCTATATAATGACCACTATTTTGTATTGTTTTATAAAATCCGCTAAATTTATGATTCCCTCATGCCTATAGAGGTTAATTTTAAACACTTTCCCTATAATACCAAATTTTTTTAGAATATTATCCCCCATTTTATAGTTCTCTTACTGCTCTAATGTTCAGTAGTGAAAGCCAGTATTGCAAGTGACGAGATTGGCTTAGTGCGCATGACAGTCCGACGGTCAGCAGGCTTCCCTCTGTCTCCAAGGAGATCCGGCGTCGTTGACGTCAGTTAGTGCCGTGCACGACACGTGACTGCCCTCGCCGGCGTCTGACTCAGGAGACGGGCGGAAGTGGATTCAATGCGGCCGGTTCTGATGAGTCATGCGCCCACATTAGCCGTCATTCGTCACACTGCACATGTGACCATAACTGACTTCATTCATTGGATAAGACTTTATGTTAAATACCAATCACTTAGCCCCATTTAATTACTCCTCCTGAGGATGCAGAACGGCGAAACCTACGTCGGGGAGATCATACACCTATCCTGACCCTTACTGGTACGAAATGTATTCGGTCTTTGGTTTTCTGTTTGGGAATATTCATTACTTAACCTTGTTATCCCGACTGCCTATTAGGAATGGGGACAGCTTTTAACTTTACATTGGGTCACTGTATAATGAGAGCCCCCATTTCCTACTACGGCATTTACCACTGACAGTTTTCTCCTTGTAAGAGGTATACTCCACTAAGTATAGGTGTAGTAATTTATTGGATACATCCACTATAAAGGCTTTGCCATTATTATTATATAACTTGAATTAATCGCAGTGGGATTTCAACTTTCTCAAATCCGACAGTACATTCTAGCATGGAGCTGTTCCCATGGTGATGGGGACGCTCCATGAGCACAGAAGTCAGCAGAAGCTCTAAGTTGAAATCGCAACGCGATTAATTCAAGTTCTATAAATCGCATTGCGATTTCAACTTAGAGCTTCTGCCGACTTCCGTGCTCATGGAGCGTCCCCAACACCATGGGAACGGCTCCATGCTAGAATGTACTGTCGGATTTGAGAAAGTTGAAACCGCATTGCAATTAATGCAGGTTATATTAATCGCATTGCGATTTCAACTTGCCAAACTCTGCGTCAACTACGTAATTTTCAATTGGAGTTTTGCCATGGATCCCCCTCCGGCATGCCACAGTCCAGGTGTTAGTCCCCTTGAAACAACATTTCCATCACTATTGTGGCCAGAAAGAGTCACTGCAGGTTCTAAAATTCGCCTTCCTATTGAAGTCTATTGTGGTTCGCCCGGTTCGCAAGTTCGCGAACATTTGAGGAAATTCACTGTCCGCGAACGGAAAATTTTATGTTCGCGACATCACTATTAGTGAGGTTGATATCGATATTTTGAGTATCCCAGTGACAGTAATTGTTACAATATCTGACCCATTAGGTATTTATTTCTGTATTTATGTCAGTATTGCATTTAAAGTGAAAGTTAATTATTTCTGCATTTGTCAATATTGCATTTAAAGTGAAAGGTCCTTTAAGTTTCATATTGATTGTTTTTAGCATTTAAAGTAAAATGTTTGAGCCTAGTATTACCATGCCATTGTTAGACAATACAAAGATAGATAGAGTAGACGTGGAAGAGCAAGGAAACCTGTCTAAAGTAGAAAATTCTGATGCAGCATTAGATTTGCCTCAAACTAAAATAGCCCAAACAAATGAACTAAGACGTTCATCACTAGCCAGAAAACCGACCCCAAAGATGCTGGAAAATGAGGAGCAAGAAGCAGCATTAACCCCTTATGGACCGGGTTCATTTTCACCTTAAGGACCAGACAATTTTTTGCAAATCTGACCAGTGTCAATTTAAGTGTTGATGACTTTAAAACGCTTTGACTTATCCAGGCCATTCTGAGATTGTTTTTTCGTCACATATTGTACTTCATGACACTGGTAAAATGGAGTTAAAAAATTAATATTAATTAATTAATATTTCTAAAAAAATAAAAAATTTGCCACAAATTGGGAAACATTTTCAAATTTCCAAGTTTCAATTTCTCTACTTCTATAATTCATAGTAATACCTACAAAAATAGTTCCTACTTTACATTCCCCATATGTCTAATTAATGTTTGGATCATTTTGGGAATGGCATTTTATTTTTTGGGGCTGTTACAAGGCTTAGAAGTTTAGAAGCAAATCTTTAACTTTTTCAGAAATTTTCAAAAACCCACTTTTCAAGGACCAGTTCAGGCCTGAAGTCACTTTGTGAGGCTTACATAATAGAAACCACCAAAAATGACCCCCATTCTAAAAACTACACCCCTCAAAGTATTCAAAACCGATTTTACAAACTTTGTTAACCCTTCAGGTGCTCCACAAGAATTCATGGAAAATAGAGATACAATTTCAAAATTTCACTTTTTTGGCAGATTTTCCATTTTAATAATGGATACGGACGCGGCGATACCTAATATGTATACTTTTTTTATTTATGTAAGTTTTACACAATGATTTAATTTTTGAAAAAATAAATAAATCGTGTTTTAGTGTTTCCATAGTCTGAGAGCCATAGTTTTTTCAGTTTTTGGGTGATTATCTTGGGTAGGGTATGATTTTTGCAGGATGAGATGACGGTTTGATTGGCACTATTTTGGGGTGCGTGTGACTTTTTGATCGCTTGCTATTACATTTTTTGTGATGTAAGATGACAAAAAATGACTTTTGTTACACCGTTTTATTTTTTTTACGGTATTCATCTGAGGGGTTAGATCATGTGATATGTTTATAGAGCTGGTCGGTATGGACGCGGCGATACCAAATATGTCTTTTTTCCCCCCAATTTTTTACCAATTATTTTAAACTTTATTTGGGGAAAATGACGTTTTTGTTTATTTTTACTTGAAACTTTTCATTTTTAGGGGGGAAAAACTTTATTTTTTCAACTTTTTTTCACTTTATTTTTTGTCCCACTTTAGGACTTCAACTTTTAGGGGTCTAATCCTTTACAATGCATTCCAATACTTCTGTATTGGAATGCATTGTCTGTATGAGTAATACAGTGAGTATTACTCATACAGCTTCCGGCCTGTGAGATCCAGGGGGCTGGATCTCACAGGCTCGTCACCGGAAGGCAGACGGCTCCCCCCTACAGTCCCACGCAAACCGCAGGTCTGAATTGACCTGCGGTTTGCGGCAATCGCCGACATGGGGGGTCACAGGACCCCCCTGGACATTGAGCCAAGGTGCCTGCTCAATGATTTGGGCAGGCACCTTGTTCCGATCACTGCCCGCCGGGCGGCGGTGATCGGAAATACACATGACGTACCGGTACGTCATGTGTCCTTAAGTACTGGGACAACATGCCGTACCGGTACGTCATGTGTCCTGAAGAGGTTAAAAGAGAAAAAAAGTTTGCCCGAATGTATGATAAGTGGAAATTATACATTAGAGGCATTCGTGGAAAGCTAAAGCAAGAAAGTATAAAAATTAACTTGAGTGATATGATAGAGACGGTAAAAGAATCTGAATCAGAGCTTATGGCAGCATATGTCAACCTGAGGTCATTTACGACACCTTCCCAGGATATTATAAGGAACATGGACATATGTACTGCAGTTACTAAAGATTTGGTAAAGCTCATGAGAGAACTATCATCTGCAGAAAACTATGATTAAGTTAAAGCAAGAAGTAGAATGAACAAGCTTTTTATGAGAGACTATGCTAGGTCCTTAGGTGGAACCACAATCTCAAGTGTAACTTCCTTTGCTAGCAGACGTGCCACCCACATTTCAGAGTCCTCAAGTACTTCAGCCAAAAGAAAGGAATTAGCTGAACAACTTGCTGTCAAGAGAGCAGAAATTGAGAAGGAAGCTGCCATCGAGGCACAGCGCTGTCAAATGAAGCACAGCGCCATCAAATGGAAGCTGAAATAGAGCACAGCACCATCAAGTGGAAACTAAAATGGAGGCAAAGCGCCATTAAATGGAAGCTAAAATGGAAGCACAGCGCCAACAGATGAAAAGTCTAGAAAGGCAGAAAGAAGTTAAGATCATAAAAGCCAGACTCGGAGTACACGAGGAGTATATGAGTTAAAGTAGTCATAGGTTCAAATCTGTACTAAGTGAAGAAAAAGATTCCTATTTTCCTTCATACGGTCAAGAGAATGAAAGGAAATCTCCGGTACTTAGTGAGGAAATAAGTCATTATCCTTCCAATCCTGCTCAGAAAGACTAACAGAGGCCCAGTCCAGTGTTAGGAAAAAGGTGTGTGAATTTACCCTCTATTTCTAACAGAAAAGAAGAAAGGGACTCACCTAATTCAGAACTAAGTGAGAAAATAGATTATTCTATCCCTAGTTGACATGGCAATGCCCAGGAGAGTGTTACAACCATTGTCCTAGCAAGACAACAGAGAACAGTCCTAGCTAGACTTCCCATTCCGGAACCTACTGTATTTTCAGGAGACGTACTGAAGTTCATAGAGTGGAAGGCAAGTTTTGAGATGATCATTGAGCATCATTGCTTCAGTCCAGTTATTCTACCTTCAGAGATATATTGGTGGAGAAGCGAAGGAAGGTCTTGAATGTAACTTCTATAGAAAAAACTAAGAAGCATATAAGCAAGCTTGGGAAAAATAAAATGCAAGATATGGTCATCCTTACTTAGTACAAAGAGACTTTAGAGAGAAACTGAATAACTGGCCTAAAATAGGTCCAAAAGAAGATTTCAGACTCCAAAAGTATGGTGACTTCTTGCAAACATGCAGCAATGCCATCCCACATGTTCAAGGACTGGAAGTACTAAATGACTATCTAGAAAACAACAGGATGCTAATTAAGCTACCTGAAGAAGTGGCTTCTAGATGGAATCACTATGTGACTAAACAGTTAGATCTAGGTAAGAACTTGCATCTAAATAACAGGTGTGGGGGATCACACTTCAAAAGGAAACACTAAATGGGATAGTGATGATACACTTTATTATATAAAAAATATATTTAAGAACATACCCCTAAAACATACATAAAATATGGTACATCAATCCATATGAACCAAATACAATATAACCGCCAAGTGGCTATCAGTTGCAATTTCTGTTGTAATACAACCGCCAAGTGGTTGTCAGTTGAAATTTCTGTTGTTATACACCATCAGCGGTGCTGTCCACAATAATATCCAGCAAATGTCCAGCAACTATTATCAGTTGAAATAAATTGTGTCCCACAAATATATAGAACGGATGTATACGTTTGCGTCCACTAGCACACCAAGCTGTAAATGGGCCTATTCAGTCCAGTACGCTTCTGGTATACTGCCCGTGATTGTGAGCTCAATACCGCTTTTGTATAATAATATTTGTGCTCCAAAACGAGACCGGTCTTACCCGTCACCGCTGCTGTAGCGTTGGTCCAGGAGGCCACACACCCGCAGCGTCCCACGTGGTGTGCTTCTGCCTGTACGCTGCGGGTGTGCGGCCTCCTGGACCAACGCTACAGCAGCGGTGACAGGTAAGACCGGGCTCGTTTTGGAGCACAAATATTATTATACAAAAGCGGTATTGAGCTCACAATCACGGGCAGTATACCAGAAGCGTACTGGACTGAATAGGCCCATTTACAGCTTGGTGGGCTAGTGGACGCAAACGTATACATCCGTTCTATATACTTGTGGGACACAATTTATTTCAACTGATAATAGTTGCTGGACATTTGCTGGATATTATTGTGGACAGCACCGCTGATGGTGTATAACAACAGAAATTTCAACTGACAACCACTTGGCGGTTGTATTACAACAGAAATTGCAACTGACAGCCACTTGGCGGTTATATTGTATTTGGTTCATATGGATTGATGTACCATATTTTATGTATGTTTTAGGGGTATGTTCTTAAATATATTTTTTATATAATAAAGTGTATCATCACTATCCCATTTAGTGTTTCCTTTTGAAGTGTGCCCCCACCCCCACACCTGTTATTTAGACGCAATTTTACACTCGGTCCTGAGGGTGGGACCAGGGGGTGTGCACCTTATCCATATAGGAAGGGGGTGAGCCGCTGTATTTTAATATTTTCTAGGTAAGAACTTCCCAAGTTTTAAAGAGTTCTCTGAGTTCGTCAATAAGGAAGCACGGATAGCATGTAATCCAGTAACATCATCTTACGTCTTAAAATCCTTAGAAGAAAGGCCTGCAAAAAAGATAAGACATGCAAGAGCAACTAGCTTTACAACCAACACAGCAGCTAAAGGTCCAGATACCTACGAGAGCAAGTTCAAAGTTACTACTGGGATCAGTAGAGAGACAGAACCAACAAATCTTCAGACTACCTTCAAGTGTATGTTCTGTGGAGAGAACCACTCCATACATAAGTGCCAACAATTGAAGGAGAAGTCCCCAGAAGAAAATAAGAAATTTGAACTTGATAACCAACTGTGTTTTGGATGTCCAAGAAAAGGCCATGTTACTAAGGAGTGTAAGAGAAAGGCCACATGCAGCAATTGCAAAGGATGCTGTCCTACACCACTACATGAAGATCGTCCAAAGAAAGATAAATCCTCAATACCTAAAGATACTGAGGAAGGAAAGAAAGTATTGGTATTCTCTTGCAGAGTGAGGAAAGGAGAAAGCAACGGCACATCAATGGTTGTACCAGTGTGCATTTTCAATCCTAAAAGGAGGAACAAGAAGGTATACACCTATGCACTACTGGATGCCCAGAGTGACGTCACTTTCATCTGCAAGAAATTACAAATGGCTACAGAACCAGTGAAGCTCAAACTCACCACAGTGACTGGAAGAGACACATTAGTGAACAGTCAAAGGGTCAAAGGACTGAGAATTAGAGGACTTCATTCAAACTTCCCATTAGATCTACCCCCAGCTTATACTGGTATATAAGACGATATACCTCTAGATTAAGATCGCATACCTACCTGTGAAACAGCCAATAAATGGGATCTCCTGTCATATCTCATAAAATGTCCCCACTGAAGGAGTTTGGTGTTGGACTGTTGATAGGTTACGATTGTCCCGAAGCCTTGGTACCACGAAAGGTAATCACAGGAGGAAAGGGTGAACCCTACTCTGTTCAAACTGATCTAGGATGGGGTGTTGTTGGAGGAAAACAGCAGATCGCAAACTCAAGACAGGTGACAGGATTGTGTCATGGAATATCTGTCCAAGAGTTACCAACTGTAAGTCCAGCAAAAGTAATCAAGATCCTTGAATACAACTTTGCAGAGATAAGTTCTAAAGAAAAGAGTGTATCCCCAGAAGACAAAGTTCATACACACTCTAGAAGAAAGTATTCATCAGAATCAACAAGGTCATCTTGAAATGCCCATACCTTTTAGAGAGCGACCTCGTCTGCCAAATAACAGAAATCTTGCCCTAGCAAGATTGAAGTGTTTGAAGAAAAGGATGCGAAGAGATCCCAAACTCAAGAATGATTATTTGAAATTCATGGAAGGCATCCTCGAAGGACATGCAGAGAAAGTTAATAACCAACCTCAAGAAGGAGAAGTGTGGTACATCCCACATCAAGGTGTTTACCACTCAAAGAAATCTGATAAGATTAGAGTAGAATTTTATTGCTCAGCAAAGTACGATGGTGTTGCATTGAACGATCATCTACTAAAAGGACCAGATCTTACAAACACTCTGCCTAGAGTACTCTGTAGATCCAGAAAGTATTCCATAGCGGTCATGTGTGACGTTGAAAAGATGTTCCACCAGTTTCATGTGAAGAATGAAGATAGAGACTTTCTGAGGTTTTTATGGTGGGTGAACGGAGATACAGATGTTTTGTACCTCATGATTTCGGAAAGAAAATAGACCTTTATCACTTTTCAGATGCCAGTAGTTATGGTTATGGTCAGTGCTCCTACATTAGAGTGATAGGAGAAGAAAAGATACACTGTGCCATGGTTATGGGGAAGGCCAGAGTTGCACCTACCAGTATTCAGACAATACGAAGACTTGAACTGACAGCAGCTGTTGTTTCAGCATCAGTAAGCAAGTTTCTGAGAGAAGAATTGGAGTTGAAAATAGATGAAGAATATTTTTGGACAGACTCACAAGTTGTCCTAGGATACATAAACAACGAAGCTCGAAGATTCCATATCTTTGTCGCCAACAGAGTTGAGAAAATTCAAGAAATAAAACAACCGGAACATTGGCATCACAAAGCATAACCCAGCAGATCATGCTTCAAGAGGCCTGAATGTAACAGAATTGAAAAATTCTAATTGGTTCACAGGTCCAGAGTTCCTTTGGAAAAAGCAATTCACGTCCAGTAAAGGTTACACAGAATTGTCTATTAGTGTTGATCACGAATATTCGAATTGCAAATTTTAATCGCGAATATCAGCACTTCGAGAATTCGCGAATATTTCTAATTTCGCAAAATATATTCGTAATTGCGAATATTCGATTTTTGTGAAAATACCAGTTCATGCGAATTTTTATGAAAAAAATTTGTATGCGAATTTTATGCGAATTTTCGCAATCCAAGAAAATAATGCCTGGAGATCATGAATTTGCGAATGCTCGAATGTATGGCGAATATTCGCCCAAATATTCACGAAATATCGCGAATTCGAATATTGCCCCTGTCGCTCATCACTATTGTCTATGGGTGATCCAAAAGTAAAAGTTGTACAAACATTGAGCACTGCTGCCAAGTGTCAAGATGACATACTTGAAAGACTAGCCAGATGCTCAAAATGGAATAAAGTCATAAAGAAAGTAGCTCAAATTCAACGTTTTGCAAAGGGAATCAGAAAGATGGAATTGTTGAAAGTAGAAGAAAGTTTCTTCAGCTTTCATTCTATCATAAGACTCATCCAACAGAGATTCCACAGTGAAGAGTTGAAGAGACTTGGTCAAGAACCTAAAAGGCTTCCAAACAACCACCCATTATACAAGCTTAATCTTGTTCTGCAGGATGGTATACTGAAGGTGGGAGGGAAACTAGAAAATGCATCGTTACTAGGGTTGAGCGAACCCGAACTGTAAAGTTCGGGTTCGTACAGAACTTTAGGATTTTTGGACCCCGGACCCGAACCAAAACTTTTCAGTAAAAGTTCGGGTTCGAGTTCGGTGTTCAGCGATTTAATGGCACTATTTGAAAGGCTGCAGAGCAGCCAACCAACAAGCGTTTAACTCTTGTGCCCTTAGAAGCCATCACAGCCATGCCTACTAATGGCTTGGTTGTGATTGGCCAGTGCAGCATGTGACCCAGCCTCTATATAAGCTGGAGTCACGTAGCGCTGCACGTCACTCTGCTCTTACTAGTGTAGGGATTGGATGCTGCTGCTGTGAGGGAGAGAATAGGAAAGAATCTGTTATCAGACGTGCTTGTTAACTCTGCGATCTACAGCGATTTTGTTTTGTGGGTGCAGTGCACCATTTTCTTACCCTGCCCTGAGCCCAGTGACACAGAAAAAGAACTTTTATTCGTCTGTTAGTTAGATGGGCATTGGCATTTTTTGCAAGATAATACATTTTGGGTCCTTTGCTGCATTTGTGACAGTCCAATACAAGCTTTAGATACTGATGTTATATTCTGTGCATTTCTAATAGTCCAATACAAGTGTTATATACTGCTGTTATATTCTGGTTTTAAAAAAAACACCCATTTTGGGCAAGATATAAAATTTGCGGCCTTTGCTGCATTTCTCACAGTCCAATAGAAGTGTTAGATAATGCTGTTATATTATGGTTTAAAAAAAACCACTCATTTTGGGCAAGATAATACATTTGCGGCCTTTGTTGCATTAGTGATAGTCAAATATAAATTTTAAATACTGCAGTTATATTCTGGGTCTAAAAAAACACACATTTTTTGCAAGATAATACATTTTGGGTCCTTTGATGAAATTGTTACAGTCAAATACAAACTTTAAATACTGTAGTTATATTCTGGGTTTAAAAAAACACCCATTTTGGGCAAGATAATAAATTTGTGGCCTTTGCCACATTTCTGACAGTCCAATACAAGTGTTATATACTGCTGTTATATTCTGGTTTTTAAAAAACACCCATTTTGGGCAAGATAATACATTTGCGGCCTTTGTTGCATTAGTGATAGTCAAATACAAACTTTAAATACTGCAGTTATATTCTGGGTTTAAAAAACACACATTTTTTGCAAAGCCCTACATCTGGGGCCTTTCCTGCATTTGTCACAGTGAAATATAAGCTTTAAATACTACAATTTTATTCTGGGTTTAAAAAAACACCCATTTTTTGCAAGATAATACATTTTAGGCCCTGTGCTGTATTTCTGACACTCCAATACAAGCGTTAGACACTGCTGTTATATTCTGGTTTTTAAAAAAACACCAATTTTGGGCAAAGATAAGAAATTTGCAGCCTTTGCTGAATTTCTGACAGTCCAATACAAGCGTTAGATACTGCTGTTATACTCTGGTTTAAAAAAAAAACCCACTCATTTTGGGCAAGATAATACATTTGCGGCCTTTGTTGCATTAGTGAGAGTCAAATACAAACTTTAAATACTGCAGTTTTATTCTGGGTTTAAAAAAAAAACACCCATTTTTTGCAAAGCCCAATATCTGGGGTCTTTCCTGCATTTGTCACAGTGAAATATAAGATTTACATGCTGCAATTATATTCTGGGTTTAAAAAAACACCAATTTTTTGCAAGTTAATACATTTTGGGTCCTTTGATGAATTTGTGACAGTCAAATACAAACTTTAAATACTGTAGTTATATTCTGGGTTTAAAAAAACACCCATTTTTTGCAAGACCCTACATCTGGGGCCTTTACTGCATTTGTCACAGTGAAATACAAGCTTTAAATACTGCAATTATATTCTGGGTTTTAAAAAACACCCATTTTGGGCAAGATAATAAATTTGTGGCCTTTGCCACATTTCTAACAGTCCAATACAAGTGTTATATACTGCTGTTATATTCTGGTTTTTAAAAATCACCCATTTTGGGCAAGATAATACATTTGCGGCCTTTGTTGCATTAGTGATAGTCAAATACAAACTTTAAATACTGCAGTTATATTCTGGGTTTAAAAAAACTCAATTTTTTTGCTAGATCCTACATCTGGGGCCTTTACTGCATTTGTCACAGTGAAATACAAGCTTTAAATATTGCAATTATAGTCTGGGTTTAAAAAAACACCCATTTTTTGCAAGATAATCCATTTTGGGCCCTGTGCTGCATTTCTGACACTCCAATACAAGCGTTAGACACTGCTGTTATATTCTGTTTTTTTAAAAACACCAATTTTGGGCAAGATAAGAAACTTGCAGCCTTTGCTGCATTTCTGACAGTCCAATACAAGCGTTAGATACTGCTGTTATATTGTGGTATAAAAAAAAACACCCATTTTGAGCAAGATAATACATTAGCAGCCTTTGCTGCATTTCTGACAGTCCAATACAAGCGTTAGATACTGCTGTTATATTCTGGTTTTAAAAAAAACACTCATTTTGGGCAAGATAATACATTTGCGGCCTTTGTTGCATTAGTGAGAGTCAAATACAAACTTTAAATACTGCAGTTATATTCTGGGTTTAAGAAAACACCAATTTTTTGCAAAGCCCTATATCTGGGGTGTTTCCTGCATTTGTCACAGTGAAATATAAGCTTTAAATGCTGCAATTACAAACCGGATTCCAAAAAAGTTGAGACACTAAATAAATTGTGAATAAAAACTGAATGCAATGATGTGGAGATGGCAAATGTCAATATTTTATTTGTAATAGAACGTAGATGACAGATCAAACGTTTAATCCGAGTAAATGTATCATTTTAAAGGAAAAATACGTTGATTCAAATTTTCACGGTGTCAACAAATCCCCAAAAAGTTGGGACAAGTAGCAATAAGAGGCTGGAAAAAGTAAATTTGAGCATAACGAAGAGCTGGAAGACCAATTAACACTAATTAGGTCAATTGGCAACATGATTGGGTATAAAACGAGCTTCTCAGAGTGGCAGTGTCTCTCAGAAGCCAAGATGGGTAGAGGATCACCAATTCCCACAATGTTGCGCAGAAAGATAGTGGAGCAATATCAGAAAGGTGTTACCCAGCAAAAAATTGCAAAGACTTTGCATCTATCATCATCAACTGTGCATAACATCATCCGAAGATTCAGAGAATCTGGAACAATCTCTGTGCGGAAGGGTCAAGGCCGTAAAACCATACTGGATGCCCGTGATCTCCGGGCCCTTAAACGACACTGCACCACAAACAGGAATGCTACTGTAAAGGAAATCACAGAATGGGCTCAGGAATACTTCCAGAAACCATTGTCATTGAACAAAATCCACCGTGCCATCCGCCGTTGCCAGCTGAAACTGTGCAAAGAAGAAGCCATTTCTAAGCAAGATGCCAGCTGAAACTCTACAGTGCAAAGAAGAAGCCATTTCTAAGCAAGATCCACAAGCTCAGGCGTTTTCACTGGGCCAGGGATCATTTAAAATGGAGTGTGGCAAAATGGAAGACTGTTCTGTGGTCAGACGAGTCACGATTCAAAGTTCTTTTTGGAAATCTGGGACGCCATGTCATCCGGACCAAAGAGGACAAGGACAACCCAAGTTGTTATCAACGCTCAGTTCAGAAGCCTGCATCTCTGATGGTATGGGGTTGCATGAGTGCGTGTGGCATGGGCAGCTTGCATGTCTGGAAAGGCACCATCAATGCAGAAAAATATATTCAGGTTCAAGAACAACATATGCTCCCATCCAGACGTCATCTCTTTCAGGGAAGACCCTGCATTTTTCAACAAGATAATGCCAGACCACATTCTGCATCAGTCACAACATCATGGCTGCGTAGGAGAAGGATCCGGGTACTGAAATGGCCAGTCTGCAGTCCAGATCTTTCACCTATAGAGAACATTTGGCGCATCATAAAGAGGAAGGTGCAACAAAGAAGGCCCAAGACGATTGAACAGTTAGAGGCCTGTATTAGACAAGAATGGGAGAGCATTCCTATTTCTAAACTTGAGAAACTGGTCTCCTCGGTTCCCAGACGTCTGTTGAGTGTTGTAAGAAGAAGGGGAGATGCCACACAGTGGTGAAAATGGCCTTGTCCCAACTTTTTGGGGATTTGTTGACACCATGAAATTCTGATTCAACATATGGTACATTTTCTCAGTTTAAACTTTTGTTCCGTGATTTATGTTCTATTCTGAATAAAATATTAGAAGTTGCCATCTCCACATCATTGCATTCAGTTTTTATTCACGATTTGTATAGTGTCCCAACTTTTTGGGAATCCGGTTTGTATATTCTGGGTTTAAAAGAACACCCATTTTTTGCAAGATAATACATTTTGGGTCCTTTGATGAATTTGTGACAGTCAAATACAAACTTTAAATACTGTAGTTATATTCTGGGTTTAACCACTTCAGCCCCGCTAGGTGAAACCCCCTTCATGACCAGAGCACTTTTTACACTTCGGCACTACACTCCTTTCACCGTTTATCGCTCGGTCATGCAACTTACCACCCAAATGAATTTTACCTCCTTTTCTTCTCACTAATGGAGCTTTCATTTGGTGGTATTTTATTGCTGCTGACATTTTTACTTTTTTTGTTATTAATCAAAATGTAACGATTTTTTGGCAAAAAAATGACATTTTTCACTTTCAGCTGTAAAATTTTGCAAAAAAAAACGACATCCATATATAAATTTTTCGCCAAATTTATTGTTCTACATGTCTTTGCTAAAAAAAAAATGTTTGGGCAAAAAAAAAATGGTTTGGGTAAAAGTTATAGCATTTACAAACTATGGTACAAAAATGTGAATTTCCGCTTTTTGAAACAGCTCTGACTTTCTGAGCACCTGTCATGATTCCTGAGGTTCTACAATGCCCAAACAGTAGAAAACCCCCACAAATGACCCCATTTCGGAAAGTAGACACCCTAAGGTATTCGCTGATGGGCATAGTGAGTTCATAGAACTTTTTATTTTTTGTCACAAGTTAGCGGAAAATGATGATGATTTTTTATTTTATTTTTTTTCTTACAAAGTCTCATATTCCACTAACTTGCGACAAAAAATAAAAAATTCTAGGAACTCGCCATGCCCCTCACGGAATACCTTGGGGTGTCTTCTTTCCAAAATGGGGTCACTTGTGGCGTAGTTATACTGCCCTGGCAATTTAGGGGCCCAAATGTGTGAGAAGAACTTTGCAATCAAAATGTGTAAAAAATGACCGGTGAAATCCAAAAGGTGCACTTTGGAATATGTGCCCCTTTGCCCACCTTGGCAGCAAAAAAGTGTCACACATCTGGTATCGCCGTACTCAGGAGAAGTTGGGGAATGTGTTTTGGGGTGTCATTTTACATATACCCATGCTGGGTGAGAAAAATATCTTGGTCAAATGCCAACTTTGTATAAAAAAATGGGAAAAGTTGTCTTTTGCCAAGATATTTCTCTCATCCAGCATGGTTATATGTAAAATGGCACCCCAAAACACATTCCCCAACTTCTCCTGAGTACGGTGATACCAGATGTGTCACACTTTTTTGCTGCCAAGGTGGGCAAAGGGGCACATATTCCAAAGTGCACCTTTCAGATTTTGCAGGCCATTTTTTACACATTTTGATTGCAAGGTACTTCTCACACATTTGGGCCCCTAAATTGCCAGGGCAGTATAACTACGCCACAAGTGACCCCATTTTGGAAAGAAGACACCCCAAGGTATTCCGTGAGGGGCATGGCGAGTTCCTCGAATTTTTTATTTTTTGTCACAAGTTAGCGGAAAATGATAATTTTTTTTTTTTTTTCTCTTTTTTCCTTACAAAGTCTCATATTCCACTAACTTGCGACAAAAAATAAAAAATTCTAGGAACTCGCCATGCCCCTCACGGAATACCTTGGGGTGTCTTCTTTCCAAAATGGGGTCACTTGTGGCGTAGTTATACTGCCCTGGCAATTTAGGGGCCCAAATGTGTGAGAAGTACTTTGCAATCAAAATCTGTAAAAAATGGCCTGCAAAATCTGAAAGGTGCACTTTGGAATATGTGCCCCTTTGCCCACCTTGGCAGCAAAAAAGTGTCACACATCTGGTATCGCCGTACTCAGGAGAAGTTGGGGAATGTGTTTTGGGGTGTCATTTTACATATACCCATGCTGGGTGAGAAAAATATCTTGGTCAAATGCCAACTTTGTATAAAAAAATGGGAAAAGTTGTCTTTTGCCAAGATATTTCTCTCATCCAGCATGGTTATATGTAAAATGGCACCCCAAAACACATTCCCCAACTTCTCCTGAGTACGGTGATACCAGATGTGTCACACTTTTTTGCTGCCAAGGTGGGCAAAGGGGCACATATTCCAAAGTGCACCTTTCAGATTTTGCAGGCCATTTTTTACACATTTTGATTGCAAGGTACTTCTCACACATTTGGGCCCCTAAATTGCCAGGGCAGTATAACTACGCCACAAGTGACCCCATTTTGGAAAGAAGACACCCCAAGGTATTCCGTGAGGGGCATGGCGAGTTCCTCGAATTTTTTATTTTTTGTCACAAGTTAGCGGAAAATGATAATTTATTTTTTTTTTCTCTTTTTTCCTTACAAAGTCTCATATTCCACTAACTTGCGACAAAAAATAAAAAATTCTAGGAACTCGCCATGCCCCTCACGGAATACCTTGGGGTGTCTTCTTTCCAAAATGGGGTCACTTGTGGCGTAGTTATACTGCCCTGGCAATTTAGGGGCCCAAATGTGTGAGAAGTACTTTGCAATCAAAATCTGTAAAAAATGGCCTGCAAAATCTGAAAGGTGCACTTTGGAATATGTGCCCCTTTGCCCACCTTGGCAGCAAAAAAGTGTAACACATCTGGTATCGCCGTACTCAGGAGAAGTTGGGGAATGTGTTTTGGGGTGTCATTTTACATATACCCATGCTGGATGAGAGAAATATCTTGGCAAAAGACAACTTTTCCCATTTTTTTATACAAAGTTGGCATTTGACCAAGATATTTTTCTCACCCAGCATGGGTATATGTAAAATGACACCCCAAAACACATTCCCCAACTTCTCCTGAGTACGGCGATACCAGATGTGTGACACTTTTTTGCTGCCAAGGTGGGCAAAGGGGCACATATTCCAAAGTGCACCTTTTGGATTTCACCGGTCATTTTTTACACATTTTGATTGCAAAGTTCTTCTCACACATTTGGGCCCCTAAATTGCCAGGGCAGTATAACTACGCCACAAGTGACCCCATTTTGGAAAGAAGACACCCCAAGGTATTCTGTGAGGGGCATGGCGAGTTCCTAGAATTTTGTTTTTTTTGTCGCAAGTTAGTGGAATATGAGACTTTGTAAGGAAAAAAGAAAAAAAAAGAAAAATCTTTATTTTCCGCTAACTTGTGACAAAAAATAAAAAATTCTAGGAACTCGCCGTGCCCCTCACGGAATACCTTGGGGTGTCTTCTTTCCAAAATGGGGTCACTTGTGGCGTAGTTTTACTGCCCTGGCAATTTAGGGGCCCAAATGTGTAAGAAGTACCTTGCAATCAAAATCTGTAAAAAATGGCCGGTGAAATCCGAAAGGTGCACTTTGGAATTTGCCCATTCCGTGAGGGGTATGGTGAGTTCATGGGAGATTTTATTTTTTGACACAAGTTAGTAGAATATGAGACTTAGTAAGAAAAAACAAAAACAAACAAAAAATTTCCGCTAACTTGTGCCAAAAAAAATGTCTGAATGGTGCCTTACAGGGGGGGGTGATCAATGACAGGGGGGGTGATCAATGACAGGGGGGTGATCAATGACAGGGGGGGTGATCAATGACAGGGGGGTGATCAATGACAGGGGGGTGATCAATGACAGGGGGGTAATCACCCATATAGACTCCCGGATCACCCCCCTGTCATTGATCACGCCCCTGGTAAGGCTCCATTCAGACGTCCGTATAATTTTTACGGATCCATGGATCGGATCCGCAAAACACATGCGGACGTCTGAATGGAGCCTTACAGGGGGGTTATCAATGACAGGGGGTGATCAGGGTGATCACCCCCCTGTCACTGATCACCCCCCCTGTAAGGCTCCATTCAGACATCCGCATGATTTTTTACGGATCCATGGATACATGGATCGGATCCACAAAACACATGCGGACGTCTGAATGGAGCCTTACAGGGGGGTTATCAATGACAGGGGGTGATCAGGGTGATCACCCCCCTGTCACTGATCACCCCCCCTGTAAGGCTCCATTCAGACATCCGCATGATTTTTTACGGATCCATGGATACATGGATCGGATCCACAAAACACATGCGGACGTCTGAATGGAGCCTTACAGGGGGGTTATCAATGACAGGGGGTGATCAGGGTGATCACCCCCCTGTCACTGATCACCCCCCCTTTAAGGCTCCATTCAGACATCCGCATGATTTTTTACGGATCCATGGATACATGGATCGGATCCACAAAACACATGCGGACGTCTGAATGGAGCCTTACAGGGGGGTTATCAATGACAGGGGGTGATCAGGGTGATCACCCCCCTGTCACTGATCACCCCCCCTGTAAGGCTCCATTCAGACGTCCGCATGATTTTTTGCGGATCCATGTATCCATGGATCCGTAAAAATCATGCGGACGTCTGAATGGAGCCTTACAGGGGGGTGATCAATGACAGGGGGGTGATCAATGACAGGGGGTGATCAGGGAGTGTATATGGGTGATCACCCGCCTGTCATTGATCACCCCCCTGTAAGGCTCCATTTAGACGTCCGTATGCGTTTTGCGGATCCGATCCATGTATCCATGGATCCGTAAAAATCATGCGGACGTCTGAATGGAGCCTTACAGGGGGGTGATCAATGACAGGGGGGTGATCAATGACAGGGGGTGATCAGGGAGTGTATATGGGTGATCACCCACCTGTCATTGATCACCCCCCTGTAAGGCTCCATTTAGACGTCCGTATGCGTTTTGCGGATCCGATCCATGTATCCGTGGATCCGTAAAAATCATACGGACGTCTGAACGGAGCCTGACAGGGGGGTGATCAATGACAGGGCGGTGATCAATGACAGGGGGGTGATCAGGGAGTTTATATGGGGTGATCATGGGTGATCAGGGGTTTATAAGGGGTTAATAAGTGACGGGGGGGGGTGTAGTGTAGTGTGGTGTTTGGTGCGACTGTACTGACCTACCTGAGTCCTCTGGTGGTCGATCCTAACAAAAGGGACCACCAGAGGACCAGGTAGGAGGTATATTAGACGCTGTTATGAAAACAGCGTCTAATATACCTGTTAGGGGTTAAAAAATTCGGATCTCCAGCCTGCCAGCGAACGATCGCCGCTGGCATGCTGGAGATCCACTCGCTTACCTTTCGTTCCTGTGAGCGCGCGCGCCTGTGTGCGCGCGTTCACAGGAAATCTCGCGTCTCGCGAGATGACGCATATATGCGTGACTGTGCGCCAGCCTGCCACCTCCGGAACGCACATGTGCGTTAGGCGGTCCGGAGGAGGTTAAAAAAACACAAATTTTTTGCAAGACCCTACATCTGGGGCCTTTACTGCATTTGTCACAGGGAAATACAAGCTTTAAATACTGCAATTATATTCTGGGTTAAAAAAAACACCCATTTTTTGCAACATAATACATTTTGGGTCCTATGCTGCATTTCTGACACTCCAATACAAGCGTTAGATACTGCTGTTATATTCTGGTTTTAAAAAACACCCATTTTGGGCAAGATAATAAATTTGAGGCCTTTGCTGCATTTCTGACAGTCCAATACAAGCGTTAAATACTTCTGTTATATTCTGGTATTAAAAAAACACAAATTTTTTGCAAGACCCTACATCTGGGGCCTTTGCTGCATTTATCACAGTCAAATACAAGCGTTAGATACAGCTGTTATATTCTGGTTTTTTTTTTAAAACACCCATTTTGGGCAAGACCCTACATCTGTGGCCTTTGCTGCATTTGTCACAGTCAAATACAACCAGTCAATACTGCAGTTACCGTACATTGCTGATTGACAAATTACATTTTTTAGTGACCGTGAAGTTATTGTATAAAATTCGCCTGTCACACTGTTGTGTAACCTCAAGAAAGGTTTCCTCTTTATGACTCCGGCACTGCCTTACTCTCAGTGAACTTAATTGTTGACTATTGGTGGTTACATTGTCGCCTGACATAAACCATCTGTTAATTTGGTGGGTGAAAGCAAATAATGAAGAGAGCATCAAATAAGGGATGGCCCCAGTTGTGGTGCTGCTGGTGCAGCTCCTGTTGCAGGTAGAGGATGTGGTCGATCTGTGCCAGCTACAAGGACAGGTGAAACCCCTTCTTCAGGTGCGAGTTGGCGACAGAACCTTCAGCGTTATTTGGTAGGGCCGAATGCGGCTCTACGAATGGTGAGGCCAGAACAAGTACAGGTGATAGTAGATTGGGTGGCTGACAGTGCCTCCAGTTCCTTCACATTGTCTACCACCCAGTCTCCTGCTGAAAGATCAGAGTTGGCACCTGCAGCCCATGGCCATCAGTCTTTCACCTCACCCCCTTGCATATCAGCCAAGCAGTCTGAGCCCCAAGTCATGGAGCAGTCTCTTCGTTTTTTTGATGACTCTGCTAGCAGGGTTTCCCAGGGCCATCCACATAGCCCTGCCCCAGAAGTGGAAGAGATTGAGTGCACCGATGCCCAACCACTTATATTTCAGGATGAGTACATGGGAGGAACACCGCAGCACGTCTTGGATGATGACGAAAAACGGGTGCCAACTGCTGTGGCAGTGTGCAGACCGACAAGGAGGGCAGGGGTGAAGACTGGGTGGAAGATGATGTGGAGGACAATGGAATCAAGGTCATGTGAGGAAGAGGCGGTGGTCGCACAGAGCCACCAGCACAGCAGAAGAGGGAGCAGGGTGCAAAAGCAGAGTGGCCGTCCCCTAGACAGTATGCCTGCTACTGCCCACCGCACCATGCGAAACAGCACCACTTCACCACCAATGAGTGGGCCTCCATGCGAGACCTGTGTGTATTGTTGCACTGTTTCAAGTTGCACTGTTTCAAGTACCACCATCATGGCCAGTGCTGATAACGCTGTTATCAGCGTTACTATCCCACTTCTATGCCTCCTTGAAAAAATGCTTCGGGCGATGATGGAAGAGGATGTGGCACAGGAGGAGGAGGAGGAAGAGGGATCATTTCCTAGGGTTTCAGGCCAGTCATTCACTAGTGGCTCAGAGGTTGGGCTCCTGCACCCACAAATGCCAGGTACACAATTGTCCAGCCAGGGCACATTTCTGGAGGATGAGAAGGTGGAGGATGAGGAGGAGATGGAGGAGGAGGAACCATGTTCACAGCAGGGTGGACCCAAACCAGCTCATGGCCATCACTGGTGCGTGTCTGGGGGGGATACAGAGGATGCAGACGATACACCTCCCACAGAGGACAGCTTGGCACACATGAGCGATTATATGCTGCAGTGTCTCCGCAACGACCGCCGAGTTGCCCACATTCTAACTTGTGCTGATTACTGGGTGGCCACGCTGCTAGATCCCCATTACAAGGACAACGTACTTTCCTTAATTACGTCACTGGAGCGTGATCGTAAGATGCGCGAGTACAAGCGCACGCTGGTAGACGCGCTGCTGGTGGCATTCCCGCCTGACAGCGGGGGCACAATGGAAGCACAAGGCGAAGGCAGAGGAGGAGGAAGAGGTCACCAACGCAGCTGGGGCACCTCCAGCACCTCAGAAGGCAGGGTAAGCATGGCCAAAATGTGGAAAAGCTTTGTCAGCACGCCACAACAACCAGGACCACCAACTGATATGGAGCGTCTTAGCAGGAGGCAGCATTTAAGAAACATGGTGGAGCAGTATGTGTGCACACGCCTACACACACTACTTCAGATGACCCACTAAACCCAGGAGGTCAAATCAATATTCCAATAGTCTGCTGACTATAATTCCTGTTTCTGGTCCTATATTAAAATATAACTTTTATTTTCCTTTCATTAAATACTTTATTTAACATACAAAAAACAAAAAAACACACTCAAAATGTATATGGAGGGCTTGGACCTGTGGGCTCAGTATTCGTATTGGCTGATTAATCAGAGGGACATTCTCTCATAGATATCATGGACTTCTCTGTATTTAATTGTGTAATGACACTTCAGTGCCAGTAGGTGTCACCCCGACACCAGGCAAACGCCGTACTTGGTAATAGTGTTAGGTCCGCAACTATGTATCTATTGTGTCCCTCACTGCTGATTACACAGTTACTATATTCATTCCGTCTTTCTGATCTGGCCCTCACACAGGTTCGGCGTCTGCAGATCGCCTCTCCCTAGTCCATCCTCAGCCCTACCATCCTTATTAAAATATTACAGACACAGCTCCCCCAACATGTTTCACCGCAAACACGGCGTCTTCAGGGGGATGGAGCTACTATCAACACGAGTGCTTCCTGTCTGCGGTCTTTTATGTCAGAAGGGTGGGTCTTGTTTAGACCTCCTATCGCATTTCACTCTCATGTTGATTGATGTCTACTAATGGCCAATCGCATTCTTCCAGGGTGGGCTCTGCGCTTGTGTGAGGTGTTTGAAAATCCACTGTAGGGGGTAATACGCATGCTTCAAGAGATAGACTCACTGCTAATTGCGTACGTTCAGAGCGCACGCTCCGGGACTTTAAATTCCTATCCCTTATTCGATTATTTTCCCCTATCTTCTGCATTCAAAATTAACATGTGAACCCATCAAGGGTTTATACGCATGCATCAGGAGATGGTTGCGTACCTTCAGGACGCACGCTCCGGGACCTTGAATTTCTCTTTATGTTCAATTATTTCCCCCATCTCCTCTGTATTCAGCTTTAAATTGCCGGTTCCTACGATCTCAGCTATCCTGTCATTGGTTACATCCGGACTTAGAGGTCATCTCCTTTTTCTTCTTTACATCCGCGGATGTGTTCATATGTATATCCTAATATTCCGTACATCTTTGCATCTACTTCTATTTGTATTTTAAAATATCTATATTAGATCCACTTGTTGGTTTACTGAATCTTCTATTGTACAGCAAATTTTTATTTATTTTTCTTTCCAATGACATAATCGTGTTCACCTTTATTCTCACTAGGGGTAATTACCCAGATTTACATTATGCTTCTGCACTGGGACTTTGACCCCATTCTTTTTGTGTACATATCTATATATATACACATTGAGGTCCCCACTCCGGCAGGTTACAGTTTTTCCTGTGGGAATAATATACATTTTGATTTTCCTATTATCAAGGCACCCAGGGTATTCCTACACAGGTATATTTCGACATCTGTCAGATCCATTATCCTATAGCCATAGTATATTCTTATTTTTCAAAATTAGTTCTTATTTCTTTTTTATTATTATATATTTATTTCTTTTTCTTTTTTCTTTATATTTTTCTTTTTTATATACATGTGTAGGTTCACCCCCGCCTTTCTAAAATATCCGCTTTTCTTCCTTTATATACCATTCACCTATATTCTCACCAGAGGTAATTATCCAAATTCCCATTATGCTTCTGCATTGGGACTTTAACCCCATTCTTTTTATGTATATATATACATATACACACATTAAGGTCTCCACTCCGGCAGTTTAACGTTTTTTCTGTGGGGGCAATACACATTTTGATTTTTCTATTGTCAAAGCCCCAGGGTATTCCTACATGGGTGTATTTCAACATCTGTCAAGTCAATTGTCCTATCTCCATAGTATATTCTTATTTTTCAGAATTAGTTCTTATTTCTTTTTTCTATATATATTTATTAATTTTTTTGTTCTTTTTTTACACATGTAGGTTTCTTTTTTTGTTCTTTATACACATGTAGGTTCACCCCCACCTTTCTGAAATATCCGCTTTTGTTCATTTTATACAGGACCCATCTTTTACATTCCCTGAATGTGCTATGGCCTGTGTTTTTCTGAACTATTTGTTCAATTTAATTAATTTCCTATTTTTTGTAGTAGTTATCTACAGGTATATCATTGAGAAAGGAAAAGTATTTTCTATATGGGGTCCATCTGGACTCTCTTCCATTATTTATAGTTCCCATTCTTATATTCAGGACATTATATGAATGCCGTATATGTGAAGCCCTCATTCAAACCGATTGGACTCATTGTATTGAGTCGCTGAATCCATCTTGCTTCATTTTGCTAAAGTTTTTTATCAAGGTTACCCCCTCTAGGACCCATAGTCAATTTCTCTATGCCCCAAAACCGTAGAACTGATGGTTTGTTTCCATGCACATATTTTATGTGTCTTGCGATCGGTGTATCCTTATCGGTTTCTATCGAGCTGAGATGGCCTGATATCCGACGTCTCAGTTCCTGAGTGGTTTTACCCACATACAGCATGGGGCAGGGACATGATGCTATATATAGGACTCCTTGAGTTTTGCATGTTATTAATTGTCTAATGTCATATTCCCTTTTATCAGCAGGATTTGTGAATTTTTTTATCCGTGGAATATACTTACAAAAAGAACAGTCTCCACAGGGTGATGACCCTCGATATTTCCCTCTGTTTAAACTGTTTTCTTTATCTTTCTCCTTTAGGTAGCTGTGCACCAATTGATCCTTAAGGTTGGGACCTCTCCTGTATGTCACACTTGGGTTGATGGTAAGTACCATTTTTAAATCCCTATCTGTCTGTATTATATGCCAGTGCTTCTTTAGTATATTGTGTATCTCTCTATTATACCCATCAAAGGTTCCTATACACCGGATGATGTCATTCTTTTTTTGAGGGGAAGATTTTAAAAGGTCCTCTCTATTCACAGTCCTTGCTCTATTATAGGCTTTTTTTAGGGGAGCCGACGGATATCCCCTCTTCTTGAATCTCTCAAGAAGATTCCTACTCTCATTTTCAAAGGATCCTTCATCAGAGCAATTCCTACGGGCCCTCAAATATTGACCCGTAGGTATTCCTCTCCTGAGTGGCTCTGGATGCCAGCTCGTCCAGTGTAGGTAGCTATTGGTAGAAGTTGGCTTCCTGTGTACTTCCGTATTGAGACGTCCATTTTCCATAATTTTAATTTTCAAATCCAGGAAGACTATCTCTCGCTCCTGTATTTTGTACGTATATCTCATCCCTATACTGTTATTGTTTAATACTTGAGTGAATTCTTTAAATAATAGTTGTCCCCCATCCCAAAGGATGAGGATGTCGTCGATATACCTGCCCCAAAAGAGAATGTGACAGGTATACGACGACATCCCCTCCGTAAATACTATCTCCCTCCGCCTACACATACTGACTTATGGGTCTGCCCCATTCAACTTCTGGGTCTCTAAATTGGGCACACGGCCTGAGCTTGCCCTTTACACCTTGGTGGTGCTGGCCTGCAGCCAATGTATTGTCTGAACGTTTGTTTAGCACAGCAGGAAGGGGTTATCAAAGAGAAGCGCAGCCGCCTGTCCACAGCCAATGTGGACAAGCTCACGTTCATTAAAATCAACCAGGCAGGGATCCCACAGAACTTGTCCGTACATTGTGCAGAATAGACATATATTCTGGCCTCACCCAGCCATTGTTGTACTCCAGCGCACTTTCTCTTTGTTTTATTTTTAATATTTTCCAAGGTTTTCGGGTCTACCAAATTTTTTTTACATTTTTTTAAAAATTAAAACAAAAAAACTGTGTTGGCTACCTCCTCCTCACCCACCGCCGCTTCCACCTACACCGACACATCCACCGCCTCCTCAACCATATGGACCTCCTCCTCCTAGATCAAGATTATTATTTTTATCCACATTTGTTTGCAGAGCACTTGCCATGCTCTTAACCACATTTTGCAGCCCTTTAGCCCTTTCCATGACTTTTTTACAGCTATTTTAGTGCTCAAAAGTTCGGGTCCCGAATGACTTCAATGGGGTTCGGGTTCAAGTTTGGGTCACGAACTCTAACTTTTTTGTGAAGTTCGGCCGAACCCATCGAACCCGAACATCCAGGTGTCCGCTCAACTCTAATCGTTACCTAGCAGAGTGAAGCATCCAGCAATTCTACCCAAAAACTCTAACTTCACAAGATTGATTATTGATCACTACTACAAGTCCTTGCATCAAGGAAGAAGCTTTACCCAAAGCTGTTTGAGAGAAGGTGGTTACTGGATAGTCAAAGGAAGCAAAGTTATAGCAAAGTATATTAGTAAATGTGTAGTCTGCAGAAAGGCACGTAGACAGGCAGATCGTGTAAACCCATCACCACTATTTCTTTACAGTGGAATGGATTGTTTTGGCCAATTCATCACCAAACAGAACAGCAAGGAGTAGAAGAGATATGGACTAATATTTACATGTCTGAGCTCCAGAGCAATTCACCTGGAAATGTTAGAAGATATGTCAACTGACACATTCAGTGGATGTATTTCTGAAGCGTGATAATATTACAGGCTATAGCTACTAGAGAGGGGTCGTTGATCCAGGGAGTTATTCTGATTGCCTGATAGGAGTCGGGAAGGAATTTTTTATTCCCCTAAATTGGGGAAATTTGGCTTCTACCTCACAGTTTTTTTTTTGCCTTCCTCTGGATCAACTTGCAAGATGACAGGCCGAAATGGATAGACAAATGTCTTTTTTCGGACTTATGTACTATGTTACTATTCATCAACGCCTTGAGATGTTTCATAGCCATTAGAGGTACTGTCAGAGAGCTTAGATCTGACCAAGGATCTACAGAAAAAAGGAGTGCTAACCATGCTACAGCCGTAATTTTGAAGGAGCAAATAATAAATTGAGGAAAGCTCTAAAAGAGATCAATAAAGAAAAAGTAACTATTTGTTAGAGAAAGGCCTCATGCACACGACCGTTGTGTGCACCCGTGGCCGTTGTTCCATTTTCCGTGATTTTCTGCGGACCCATTGACTTTCAATGGGTCCGTTGAAAACTCTTAAAATGCACCGTTTGTCATCCGCCTCCGTGATCCATGTATCCTGTCCGTCAAAAAAATATGACCTGTCCTATTTTTTTGACGGACAACGGTTCACGGACCCATTCAAGTCAATGGGTCCGTGAAAGAACACGGATGCACACAAGATTGGAATCCGTGTCCGTGATCCGTGGCCGTAGGTTACTTTCATACAGACGGATACGAAGATCCGTCTGCATAAAAGCTTTTTCAGAGCTGAGTTTTCACTTCGTGCTGCACCTGAAGGGGTTAATTGTGCGTATCATAGCCCCCTTGCAAGAGATCCGGGGCTGCCAGGCAGCAGGGGGCAGACCCCCCTCCCTCCCCAGTTTAAATTTCATTGGTGGCCTCCCTCTATTGTATTAATAACATTGGTGGCATAGTGTGCGCCCCCCCGGCCCCCCCTCCCTGCCTCTATTGTAATAATAACATTGGTGGCACAGTGTGCGCCCCCCCCGGCCCCCCCTTCCTCCCTCTATTGTATTAATACGTTGGTGGCAGTAGCGTCCTGGTTGCCATGGTTACCGATCGGAGCCCCAGCGATTAAACTGGGACTCCGATCGGAACTCCGCTGCCACCAATGATGGGGGGTGGGGGAGAGAGGGGAGGCCGCACACTGGCCACCAATGTTATTAATGCAATAGAGGGAGGGAGGGGGGGCCGGGGGAGGCCGCACACTTGCCATGGTTACTTAGCAATAGTAGAAGCATCATACTTACCTGCTGGCTGCTGCGATGTCTGTGTCCGGCCGGGAGCTCCTCCTACTGGTAAGTGACAGTTCATTTAGCAATGCACCGCACAGACCTCTCACTTACCAGTAGGAGGAGCTCCCGGCCGGACACAGACATCGCAGCAGCCAGCAGGTAAGTATGATGCTTCTAATATTGCTAAGTAACTATGGCAACCAGGACTGTAGTAGCGTCCTGGTTGCCATGGTTACCGATCGGAGCCCCAGCGATTAAACTGGGACTCCGATCGGAACTCCGCTGCCACCAATGATCAGGGGGGGGAGAGAGGGGAGGCCGCACACTGGCCACCAATGTTATTAATACAATAGAGGGAGGGAGGAGGGGCTGGGGGAGGCTGCACACTGGCCACCAATGTTATTATTACAGTAGAGGAAGGGAGGGGGGGCCGCACTGGCCACCAATGATATTCAAACTGGGGAGGGGGGGGGTCTGCCCCCTGCTGCCTAGCAGCCCTGATCTCTTACAAGGGGCTATGATATGCACAATTAACCCCTTCAGGTGCGGCACCTGAGGGGTTAATTATGCTTATCAAGGCCCCCTGTAAGAGATCGGGTGCTGCCAGGCAGCAGGGGGCAGTCATGTACACAGTTTGTAGTATATTCTAACTAGAAGTGTCCCCATCACCATGGGAACGCCTCTGTGTTAGAATATACTGTCAGATATGAGTTTTCACGATGTAACTCATATCCGACAGTATATTCTAACATAGAGGCATTCCCATGGTGATGGGGACGCTTCAAGTTAAAATATACCATCGGATTGGAGAAAACTCCGATCCGATGGTATAAAAGGGACTCCAGACTTGACATTGAAAGTCAATGGGGACGGATCCGTTTGCAATTGCACCATATTGTGTCAACGTCAAACGGATCCATCCCCTTTGACTTGCATTGTAAGTCAGGACGGATCCGTTTGGCTCCGCATGGCCAGGCGGACACCAAAATGACTTTTTTTTCATGTCCGTGGATCCTCCAAAAATCAAGGAAGAGCCACGGACGAAAAAACGGTCACGGATCACGGACCAACAGAACCCCGTTTTGCGGACAGTGAAAAAATACTGTTGTGTGCATGAGGCCAAACAGTGTTATTTTCATATGAATGCTCCACATGCAAGCCATACAGGAGGAGTTTGGGAAAGACAAATCAGAACTGTAAGAAATGTGTTAAGTTCAGTGTTGAGAAAAAACGCCAGAAGAATGGATGTTGCTTCACTTAGGACCCTGTTCTATGAAGTAATGTTTATTGTTAACAGTCATCCACTTACAGTTGATAACATCAACGACCCAACAAGTTTGGACCCTTTAACTCCCAACCATTTACTTCACCTAAAGTCTGATTATATACAGCCACCGCCTGGCAAGTTCAACAAAGAGGATTTATATGCCAAAAGGAGATGGCAAATAGTTCAATATCTATCAGAAAAGTTTTGGAATAGATGGAGGAAAGAGTACTTAGCCAATCTTATGCTAAGAAGTAAATGGCAAACATGTCCAAGTTGGTGACGTAGTGTTAGTGAAAGAAGATTTACCTAGAAGTCAATGGAAATTGGCCCAAAAAAAGTTATCGCTCTTAAAAACGATGACAGAAAATTCCATGTGTATCCACAAATAACAGTTTACGACCACTATTGGGGTGTTTCTGTATTCAGGAGAAAGTGGGTAGCAAATTATGGGGGCACATTCCCCTGTTATCTTATGTGAAAAAGAAAGTTTGGGTCTAAAACACCATTTTATTGTAAAAACACCAAGGAAGTTTTAAGGGGTGTAGCGAGCACTTCACTAAACAGGTGTTTCACAGAATTTTTAATACTTGGGTGTGAAAATGAAAAATTATATTTTTGTTTTTACAAGAAAATGGTGTTTTAGGCCCAAACTTTCTTTTTCACATAAGATAACAGGAGAATGTGCCCCCACAATTTGCTACCCACTTTCTCCTGAATACAGTAACACCCCAATAGTAGTCGTACACTGCTATTTGTGGATATGCATGGAATTTTCTGTCATCGTTTTTAAGAGCGATAACTTTTTAAATGTTTTGTTGAATGAGCTGCTTGAGGGCTTATTTTGTGTGAGACAAGCTGTAGTTTTTATTGGCACCATTTTGGAGGTACATTTGGATTTTTAGATGCTTTTTAACAAATTTTTTGAGAGGTGAAGTTACAAAAAAAGCTGTTTGGTGTCATTTTTCTATATTTTTTTACACCCTTTACTTGATAGGGTAGATCATGTGATATTTTTAGAGATCCGGTCATTACTGACACAACGATACCAAATATGTTTAATTTTTTTGTTCACGTTTTAACAATAAAAACATTTTTAGAAAAAAAATCATGTTTATGTGTTGCCATTTTCTTAGAGCCAGATTTTTTTCATTTTTTTGGGCTACAGTCTTGTGTGAGGGCTTGTTTATTGTGGGATGAGGTGATGTTTTTATTACTACCATTTTGGGGTACATACACCTTTTTGATTGTGATATTATGTTTTTGTGAGGTGAGGTGGCTAAAAAAAGCTGTTTTGTTTCACTTGATGGGGTAGATCATTTGATACTTTTTGTAGAGCCAATTGTTAGACTTGGCGATATAAAATATGTCTATTTTTTATTAAATTTTTTTAACATTTTACACAATAAGAGCATTTTTAGAAAAAAAATCATGTTTTTGTGTTGCAATTTTAATAGAGCCATTTTATTTAATTTTTTTCTGGCTATGGTCTTGTATAGGGGCTCATTTTTTGCGGGATGAGGTGATGTCTTTATTGTTACCATTTTGGGGTACATACGACTTTTTGATTGTTTAACATTATGTTTTTTGGGAGGTAAGCTAACAAAAAAAATCTTTTTTGGCGCAATTTTTTATTTATTTTTTTACGGCGTTCACCTGATGGGGTAAATCATATGATATTATTTAAGAGCCGGTTGTTGCGGACACGCGGTGATACCAAATATGTCTATTTTATTTATTTTTTCAATGTTTTTAAAAAAATTTAATAACAGATTTGGGGGGAAATTGTTTTCTTTAAATGTGAAACTTTTTTTTTTCAAAACACTTTATATTTTTATTTTAGACTTTGCGCCCCCATAAGGTCATTTAACACCTCTGCTGGACATTTAACTTTATATATTTTTTTTTTTCACTATTGATTCCTCCTGTCACTGGGGATGACATAGTAGACCCAGTTACAGGGGAAATACACCCCCTATAGAGGCTGTACAGCAGAATACTGAGCTGTACAGCCTCAGTGCAGGCCGATCGTGGTCTATGGAAGACCCGGAAGCTCCTGCACTCCCCCGGCCTCGGCAGTCACATGACCACCGGGCCGGGACAGGAAGCCGCATAGCGCTTCATTGCTGTATACACAGTGCTCATTGAACCCGATCTAGAAGGCAGGAACACTCAGGAATGGCCCCTGCCTTCTCTCTGGGGTGTCCTGCTGTCACTGACAGCGGGCCCCCTGCTTGGCAGCTGCACAATTAGCGTGCAGGTGCCATCTCTGAAAGGATGTTCCAGAACGTCCATTCAGAGATAAACCCGACCGCCCAGGATGTTTATTGTCAATGGGCAGTCGGGAAGTGGTTAAGGATAGGTCATCAATATATATATAGTTCAGAAAACCCCATAAAACTCTGTTCATATGTGCACTGCTTTTTCAAAAGTAGGGTAGTCAGCAAAACTATATGGGCTGATGTACATGACCGTATGTATTTTGCGGTCCGCCCAAAAAATTATGACATCCGTGTGACGTCCATGTTGCATCCGTTTTTTTTTTGCGGATCGATTGTAACAATGCCTGTCCTTGTCCACAAAATAAACAAGAATAGGACATGTTCTATTTTTTTGCGGAATGGACATGCAGACATACGGGCACGGAATGTACATGGAGCAATTTCCATTTTTTGTGACAAAAAAAAAAAGGAAAGGACACGGACAAAAAAATACGTTTATGTGCATGAGCCCTTACTGTGACAGAAACTTAATGGAACAAATTATGTCATTTAGGCCGGGTTCACATCAATGCTTTGTTTTCTGTTCTTGTGATCCGTCAGAAGAACAGAATAAAGAAAAAACTGATCTGTTTTTTAAGCAATAATTTTGCTCAGTTATGAACATTTTGCATCCGTTTTAGCCATTTCTGATTTATCATACCTTCACCCAGAATTCTGGTATCAAAAAGTCACAAAAATAGGGCTTTTGCGACTTTTTGCACTCGCTTGCGCAAAATTTAAGCAATTGTGCAAAGTGTTGCGGATTTTTGCATTTTTACACCACTGGAAAAGTGGGTGTGGTTAGCTATGTTAATGAGTTTCACTCCAGATTTATCATTGAGACTTTTTTTTAAAAGTCACAAAACAGTCGCAATCTCATTCCTGGAGGAGCTTCTCTATACAAAAGTATTAGGCCCCTTTCACACGGGCGAGTTTTCCGTGCGGGTGCGATCCGTGCGGCGAACGTATGGCACCCGCACTAAATCCTGACCCATTCATTTCTATGGGGCTGTGCACATGAGCGATGTTTTTAACGCATCACTTGTGCGTTCAGTTGAAATCGCAGCATGCTCTATATTTTCCGATTTTGACGTGACGCAGGCCCCATAGAAGTGAATGGGGTGTGTCAAAATCGGATGGCATCCGCAAGCAAGTACGGATGCCGTGCGATTTGCACGCATGGTTGCTAGGAGACCATCGGGATGGAGACCCGATCATTATTATTTTCCCTTATAACATGGTTATAAGGGAAAATAATAGCATTCTGAATACAGAATGCATAGTAAACCAGCGCTAGAGGGGTTAAAAAAATAAATAAAAAATTTAACTCACCTTAGTCCACTTGCTCGCGAAGCCGGCATCTCCTTGTGTCTCCGCTGCTGATGAACAGGACCTGGGATGAGCTACTCCATTAAATAGAGCTTAAGGACCTTCGATGACGTCACTCCGGTCATCACATGATCTTTTACCATGGTGAATCACCATGGTAAAAGATCATGTGACGTACCATGTGATGACCGGAGTGACGTCATCGAAGGTCCTTAACCTGTATTTAATGGAGCAGCTCATCCCAGGTCCTGTTCATCAGCAGCGGAGACACAAGGAGATGCCGGGCTTCGCGATCAAGTGGACTAAGGTGAGTTAAATTTTTTTTAATTTTTTTTAACCCCTCTAGCGCTGGTTTACTATGCGTTCTGTATTCAGAATGCTATTATTTTCCCTTATAACCATGTTATAAGGGAAAATAATACAATCTTCAGAATATCAATCCCAAGCCAAGCCATGACAATGTTTTGCACTTGCGCAGAAAAAATCGCGCATTTTCCCGCAACGCACCCGGCTCTTATCCGGGCAAAAAAACTCACGCCCGTGTGAAAGAGGCCTTAGGGCTCTTTCACAATAGCGGATGTCGTGCGGGTAACCTGCTGCATGAAAGAGTACAAAGCACTGTTCTGGACAGCAGAGACACGGAGCATTAAAATGATTGATAATGGTCCGTGCCTCTCTGTGATCTTTTTACTACAAAATCACAGTGAGATAAAGTGGTCACTGTGATTTTGTAGCAAGAAGGTCACATGTTAATGCTTCCTGTCTCTGCTGTCTGGAATGGGGCTTGGAACTCTTTCACGCAGCGAATTCCACGCATGGCATCCGCTCATGTGAAAGAGCCCTTAGGTTTAAGGATAAGACAAATTTATCACGTAACATGAGACATTTGATAAATGTGCCATAAAGTATTCCAACGCAGACTCAAGCAAAACTGACTTCCAATTTTCCCCTCGTGATAAATTCCCCTCCCCCAGGTGTTTGTAGTATAAAGATATAGGATAGATATCGGTTCCTTGTGCCGTTTATCCTAGGAACTATCTGTGTCAGTACAGGGAGTGCAGAATTATTAGGCAAATGAGTATTTTGACCACATCATCCTCTTTATGCATGTTGTCTTACTCCAAGCTGTATAGGCTCGAAAGCCTACTACCAATTAAGCATATTAGGTGATGTGCATCTCTGTAATGAGAAGGGGTGTGGTCTAATGACATCAACACCCTATATCAGGTGTGCATAATTATTTAACAACTTCCTTTCCTTTGGCAAAATAGGTCAAAAGAAGGACTTGACAGGCTCAGAAAAGTCAAAAATAGTGAGATATCTTGCAGAGGGATGCAGCACTCTTAAAATTGCAAAGCTTCTGAAGCGTGATCATCGAACAATCAAGCGTTTCATTCAAAATAGTCAACAGGGTCGCAAGAAGCGTGTGGAAAAACCAAGGCGCAAAATAACTGCCCATGAACTGAGAAAAGTCAAGCGTGCAGCTGCCAAGATGCCACTTGCCACCAGTTTGGCCATATTTCAGAGCTGCAACATCACTGGAGTGCCCAAAAGCACAAGGTGTGCAATACTCAGAGACATGGCCAAGGTAAGAAAGGCTGAAAGACGACCACCACTGAACAAGACACACAAGCTGAAACGTCAAGACTGGGCCAAGAAATATCTCAAGACTGATTTTTCTAAGGTTTTATGGACTGATGAAAGAGAGTGAGTCTTGATGGGCCAGATGGATGGGCCCGTGGCTGGATTGGTAAAGGGCAGAGAGCTCCAGTCCGACTCAGACGCCAGCAAGGTGGAGGTGGAGTACTGGTTTGGGCTGGTATCATCAAAGATGAGCTTGTGGGGCCTTTTCGGGTTGAGGATGGAGTCAAGCTCAACTCCCAGTCCTACTGCCAGTTTCTGGAAGACACCTTCTTCAAGCAGTGGTACAGGAAGAAGTCTGCATCCCTCAAGAAAAACATGATTTTCATGCAGGACAATGCTCCATCACACGCGTCCAAGTACTCCACAGCGTGGCTGGCAAGAAAGGGTATAAAAGAAGAAAATCTAATGACATGGCCTCCTTGTTCACCTGATCTGAACCCCATTGAGAACCTGTGGTCCATCATCAAATGTGAGATTTGCAAGGAGGGAAAACAGTACACCTCTCTGAACAGTGTCTGGGAGGCTGTGGTTGCTGCTGCACGCAATGTTGATGGTGAACAGATCAAAACACTGACAGAATCCATGGATGGCAGGCTTTTGAGTGTCCTTGCAAAGAAAGGTGGCTATATTGGTCACTGATTTGTTTTTGTTTTGTTTTTGAATGTCAGAAATGTATATTTGTGAATGTTGAGATGTTATATTGGTTTCACTGGTAAAAATAAATAATTGAAATGGGTATATATTTGTTTTTTGTTAAGTTGCCTAATAATTATGCACAGTAATAGTCACCTGCACACACAGATATCCCCCCAAAATAGCTAAAACTAAAAACAAACTAAAAACTACTTCCAAAAATATTCAGCTTTGATATTAATGAGTTTTTTGGGTTCATTGAGAACATGGTTGTTGTTCAATAATAAAATTAATCCTCAAAAATACAACTTGCCTAATAATTCTGCACTCCCTGTATCTATAATTTTCTGACCATTAATGCGGATCTGTCACCTAAATATATTATATATAGGGGAGGGCAGCACATTAGAGGAACAGGTCCACTCCCCTGTGTTTGGCCAAATGACACAAATATTATGGAGACATGTGTTACGTGACGATAAGTCGTGCGACATATAGAGTACAACTACACTGCAACATATGTCGCTAAATTGTCACACAACATTTCATAATGCAGGTCTATGGTTTCGCACTGCGACTGCAACACGACAGTCACACAAAAAATCATCTTGGATGTTTTTTTCGTGATGCAGTCGCAGCATGTCATAATATTGCGACAAATATCGTCGTGTAGCCCTGGCCTTAGAGGAAATGGACTGCTCTGGGGACCTGGGCACCATCAGAACGGCAGATGTATTTTTTAAACTATTTGCAGCCCTTTGGAACACTTTTGTATACTTCTAGAAAACCCTGTTACATTCCCTTCATGTATACTACGCTGCTAAATATTATTGTTAGAGATGGAGACAGAAACAGGGTTAAATCTAAGATCCAGTCCGATCCACAGCATCATGCACATACTGTATATGATAGAGATATATATATGTCACACAATATGGAAATGCAGTGACGTCACCTCCTGTTGTGTGACATCTCCTACATAATAAGCCAGTGCTGGTGGATCACACATCACCTCCTAGAAGTCACCCAGCAGCCATGAAGACTTTCCTGCTCCTCTTTCTATCACTGGCCTGCTTGTCAGGTGACATTACTAGTACATTAGAAGAAAGATATTACTAGCGCTATGAGGAGATGATTATAGGGATGTGACCTTATTCTCTGTATTTTCCAGGTGTCCAGTCTCAAGCACAACTTGTCCAGTCATCAGACCCAGTGGTGATAAAGCCTGGGAATTCCCATAAACTCTCATGTAAAGCGTCTGGCTTCACCTTCAGCAGCTATGATATGAACTGGGTTAGACAGAGTCCTGGCGGAGGATTACAGTGGATGGGATATATTAGCTCTGGTGGTGGCAGCACAAGCTATGATGATTCTGTTAAAGGACGATTCACAATCTCCAGAGATAACAGTAATAACATGGTATATCTACAAATGGACAATGTGAAGACTGAGGACACTGCCGTCTATTACTGTGCTAGATACACACTGATAGAAGACAATGTCTGAGTGTGACATAAACTGATAGAAAGATTCCTCATGTTCTCACTAGGTGGCAGCACAGATTTTACATGACATTGAAGCAGGTAAGTAAGGTTTGATTAAAATCATAGTTTTCTACATAAAGACTAATTCTTGTTGGTATAACTTATAATATGCAAGTAGGTGAAGATTTTTAGAATAACAACTTTTTATATTAGTTTGATTAGGTTTATTCTGTATTCATAGGTTTGTAGAAGTTAGGATTAAGGTCTTTTTCTCAACTCTGTTCATGTTATAACATTTTTGCTGTGAAGAAGAGGCATGTGATCTCTGCTGAATCAAATTCAGTTTTGAGAACTGCAAAAGTAAACTAAGCATCTGTGATAATATCCAGGGGCGTAGCTAAAGGTAATGGGCCCTGGTGCAAGAGTTCAGCTTGGGCCCCCCTTCCTTCAGTGCTTTATGGCCAGGGGCAGGGGAACACATAGCTTTCATGCTGCCTAAGGCAAACATTGAAACAGCACCTCCCCTGTCCATATTCTTGACCTAACCCCTTCTATCCAGCCAGAGGTGTAACTTGACCAGCATGCACTTTCTATAATACTGGTGTCTTCTTATGCTGCACAAGGGTATTTGTGCCCCTCAGGCTCCTGGGCCCGGTAGCGACTGCTACCTCTGCACCCCCTATAGCTACGCCCCTGATTAATATCTTTTAGTCAGAGAAACTGCCCAATAATCTTACAAAAAAAATCTGGAAGAGCATGACATTGTGAATGGACTGATGGAATTTATTTACCCAAAAAAATTTAACATATACAGCCTTATTCTACATAATTAAAAAACTAATCTTTATTTCATGATGGAATAAACTTTGGATGGTAATATATTTTCCTCAAAAAGCATTTTATATATAAAAAAAAAATCTGATTTAAATTAAAAAAAAATCTAATTTTTTTTTTGTTAAATCATTGATTTTTATCCACCCTGCATTGAAGTCATGGGGTAACAGAATTCAAACAGAAATAAGCATGAAAGGTCAGAAATATTGTAGAATAGGAAGAAACACTTTTAATGTTTAGATCTTGCATTAGCTGCATTACTAAATGTCACTTATTAATACAAAATTCATTCCTCTCAGCCATCCTGGATCCAGTGGGACAGTCCCAGATTTCAGCGACCATTCCTAGACCTGTGCGCTCCCTGCAGACAGGCGTGATGCAGTGACATCATTGCTCATACTGCTCTAAGCTGGAGAGTATACAGGCCAGTGAGAGATATGCTCCACTCATAGTGGGAACAGCGCTGGGTAAGGCTACTTTCACACTGGCGTTTGAATTCCGTTTGTGAGATCCGTTCAGGGATCTCACAAACGGTTCAAAACAGATCAGTTCAGCCCTAATGCATTCCGAATGGATAAGGATCCGTTCAGAATGCATCAGTTTGGCTCTGTTCCACCTCCATTCCACTCTAGATGCGGATACCAAAACACTGCTTGCAGAGTTTTGGTGTCCGCCTGGCGATGCAGAGCCAAACGGATCCGTCCTGACTTAGAATGTAAGTAAATAGGAGCGGATCCGTTTTCACTGACACAATATGGTGCAGTTGAGAACGGATCCGTCCTGACTTACATTGAAAGTCAATGGGGGACGGATCCGTTCTCAACTGCACCATATTGTGTCAGTGAAAACGGATCCGCTCCTATTTACGTTTTGACTTTGTTCTTCATAATGCAAACGGATCTGTTCTGAACGGATACAATCATTTGCATTATAGGTGCAGATCCGTCTGTGCAGATACCAGACGGATCCGCACCTAATGCAGGTGTGAAAGTAGCCTAAGTAATACATTACTGTGTGGGGGCACTAAGGAAGCCAGAGGATAGGCTTGTCATAGACCCTACAGCAGGGATCAGCAACCTTCGGCATTCCAGCTGCTGTGAAACTATAACTTCCAGCCAGGGGCGTAACTAGAAGTGACTGGGCCCCACAGCAAATATTTGTAAGGGCCCCCCTCAGCGCGCTTCGCACCTCCCTCCTCCTGTGTAAACCCCACTCCTTTGGCACAGTGTAGCGGTATACTGTATATTGTGTGGCACAGTGTAGAGGTATACTATATATTGTGTGGCACAGTGTAGCGGTATACTGTATATTGTGTGGCACAGTATAGAGGTATACTGTATATTGTGTGGCACAGTGTAGCGGTATACTGTATATTGTGTGGCACAGTATAGAGGTATACTGTATATTGTGTGGCACAGTGTAGCGGTATACTGTATATTGTGTGGCACAGTGTAGAGGTATATTGTGAGGCACAGTGTAGCGGTATACTGTATATTGTGTGGCACAGTGTTGAGGTATATTGTGAGGCACAGTGTAGCGGTATACTGTATATTGTGTGGCACAGTGTAGCGGTATATTGTGAGGCACAGTGTAGAGGTATACTGTATATTGTGTGGCACAGTGTAGCGGTATACTGTATATTGTGGGGCACAGTGTAGCAGTATACTGTACATTGTGAGGCACAGTATAGAGGTATACTGTATATTGTGTGGCACAGTGTAGCGGTATACTGTATATTGTGTGGCACAGTGTAGGCTATATGTGTATAACATAAACATACTCCACATGAACACTTACAGTTACTTGGCCCTTGGGGATCTCGGACACCACTTCCACACTTTGGCCGGGGGCTCGGCGGAGCTGATGTTGTGTTTTATCCTAATGAGAAAGATTTTATAATAAGGATTTGGAGAAGGGGCAGAGGGATAGCAGAGCAGGGAGAGGCTGGTGCCGCTACTAGGGGGTCATACCATGGGGCAGTAATAAAACCCACCATAATCCCCCCCCCCCCCCAGTAGTAATAATTCTCCTTATAATGTGACAGTGCAAAAAATACCCCCTTGTAATGCCCCCAGTTGAGCTAATGTCCCTATAGTGCCCCAAAAAATGTGCCAGTATAAAATACCCCTATATAGTGCCCCCAGTAACTTCCCCCATAGTGCTCCTCTCCCCCCTTCCTGCTAGTGCCCCCCCAAAATGTACCAGTATAAAATGCCCCATATATAGTGCCCCAGTAGATGCCGCTCAGTGTCCGGCCTCTGATAGGCTGCCGGCCTAGTGTCCCCCATAATGCCCCCCAATAATGTGCCAGTAAGTGCCCCTATCATGTGCCAGTATCAAGTGCCTCTCCCCCCCCACATGTCCCAGTATCATAGTGCCATCTCCCCCCATGTGCCAGTATCAAGTGCCTCTCTCCTTCCCACCCCCCATGTGCCAGTATCAAGTGCCTCTCTCCTCCCCATGTCCCAGTATCATAGTGCCATCTCCCCCCCCCCCCACTAAAAAGTGCCAATATCAAGTGCCTCTCTCCCTCCCCCCTCCCTATGTGCCAGTATCAGGTGCCCCCCCCCCATGTGCCAGTATCAAGTGCCAACCCCCCCTCTCCCCTCCAGGTGCCAGTATCAGGTGCCTCCCCCCCCCCCTTATGTCCCAGTATCATAGTGCCATCTCCCCCCCCCCCCCACCACCACCACAAAAAAAGTGCCAGTATCAAGTGCCTCTCTCCCTCCCCCCCCCCCCCAATGCCAGTATCAGGTGCCTCTCTCCCTCCCCCCCCATGCCAGTATCAGGTGCCAACCCCACTCCCATGTGCCAGTATCAGGTGCCAACCCCCCCCCCCCCCCCCAGGTGCCAGTATCAGGTGCCAACCCCCCTCCCCCCATGTGCCAGTATCAGGTGCCTTCCGCTCCCCCATGGCAGTAACAGTCGGGTATTAAAAAAATAAAAATAAACACTTCTACTTACCTCCATGTCAGCGATGCGATGCAGCCTCTTCCTGTGTCCCGCCTTGTATTCTGTCCCGCCCTGTATGCCCTTATATGGAGTCAGTGCTTGTATTTCAGAAAAGAGTCTGCTGGGATTCGAACCCAGGACCTTCTGCTTCAGAGGCAGAGCAGCTATCCACTAGACCATAAGAGCTGCCTTGAGGCTGAGTGAAAAAATATGAGACTTCTACTGTTATAGCTGGCTAAGTGTACATCTATACACATGGCAGCTGTTCATATATAGAGATGTAGCAGAGCTGAATGTGCAGGGACAGCTGTCATATACAGATATAGCAGTGCTAGGTGTGTTTGGGCAGCTGTCATGTGTATAGATGTATTTTTTTTTTTTTTTACAGTCAGTTGTAATGCAGCCTTTATGGCTGTGAGGGTAAATGCTTTGCCACTGATTCACTTATAGATTGGAGGTTGTGGGTTCGAATCCCAGACCAGGAGACTTTTAGCAGACAGTAAAATTAGATCACTCTAGCGGCTGTGAAGGGGCCCTGAACACGATATTTATCTAACTTGAAAATAAACTGTCACACACGCTGCTTGGGGCGCCGGGCCCCGAAGCAGCTGCTTCCCCTGCTTCCCCGGTAGTTACGCCACTGCTTCCAGCATGAAAACATGCTCGGCTGCTCTTCTAACTCCCATAGAAGTGAATTAAGCATTCTGGGAGTTGTAGTTTCTGAACAGCTGGAGTTTGCTGATCCCTGTGCTACAGAGAAATTCCCTGGTGCAGGGGCGTTGCTAGGGTCTGAAAACATCCGAGGCACAAGCCCATTGTATAACGCCCCGTGAAGCCACGCCCCCACTCCATGAAGCCACACCCCCATGGGCCTTCACAATAGTTATTAACCCCTTTCAGCAGACCTCCCTTCACAGTAGTTATTAACCCTTTTCAGAAGTTCTCCCTTCACAGTAGTTATTAACCCCTTTCAGCAGTCCCCCCTTCAGTGAATGGAGGACTGCTGAAAGGGGTTAATAACTACTGTGAAGGGCCTAGCCATCTGGGCAACCCCACAGATCATCCCCTCAGTTATCCGTATCCTGCAATAACTGAACTTTAAATCAGCGCTCATCTCATTACTATCTTGACTTAGACACTCAGCTCCAGTAACAGGTAGTGTGGGCGGTGCTCACTCACTGACGTCACGAGCCTGCGCCGTTACCTTATACATTAACGTATCATTTTTTGGGATGGTGTCAGTCTGAGTCACCTGTTAACATATACATTTGATGTATACATTACCAGGGGTCAGCAACCTTCGGCACTCCAGCTTTTGCGAAACCACAATTCCCAGCATGTTCCATTAATTTCTATGGGAGTTAAGAAAAGAGCAGCGCAATAATGCATGCTGGGAGTTGTAGTTTCACAACAGCTGGAGTGCCGTAGGTTGCCTACTCCGGCATTAGGCGAATGGCAAAACGTGATGTGAAACCGGCCTTAGTGTGCCATGATAGTGCCAAGTGGCAAGCACTAGAGACAGAGAAGAGAGGCTGCAATGTACAGGGCACAGTATAGTATAGGGGTAAAGTACAGGGCAAGGGGGGGGACGCACAGTGCAGCATAGGGGGTACAATGCAGCATAGGGGGCACACTAAAGGGCAGGGGGGACAGTACAGCATAGCGGGCACAATACAGGGCAGGGGGCACACACAGTTCAGCATAGGGGGAACAGTGCATTATAGGGGGTACAGTACTAGGCAGGGGGCACACACATTGCAGCATAGGGGGCACAGTGCATTATAGGGGGTACAGTACATGGCAGGGGGCACACACAGTGCAGCATAGGGGGCACAGTGCATTATAGGGGGTACAGTACATGGCAGGGGGCACACACATTGCAGCATAAGGGGCCCAGTATAGGTCAGGAGCCACACACACACACACAGTGCAGCATAAGCCAGGGGGCAGAATACAGCATGGGGGCACAGTACAGGGCAGGGGGCAAAATACAGCATATGGGGTACAGTACAGGGCAGGGGGTATACACAGTGCAGTATAGGGGGTACAGTACAGGGCAGGGGGCAGAATACAGCCAAAACATGCACCTAGAAATGCTCCATTCACATGTCTTACCTCAGGAGATGATAATTCCTAGTGGGCAAAAGGACCTTTCATGATGTCAGGAGCACATGATCAGTCACATGAGTGGGCGGAGTCAGGCTTCGGGCTGTGCAGGAGATTGTGTGGAAATGACTGTGCTGGCACGAAAAACTGCATTAGATAATCAAGACACTTGGTGTCAGGCTGCCAGGCACCGGGCCCCTTGTCAGCCCGGGCCCCGAAGCAGCCGCTTCCCTGACCAAGTGGCTGCATGAACCCCTCGGTGCTGCTGGTACATAATGATCTGGCATGCAATATTTTTCTTTAAAACAAACACAGCCTATGACAGACACTCCAAAAAAAATAAAAAATTGTGTGAAAAGTCGCATGTTAATACAAGACAGGATGCTTAAACCTGCACCAGATTTGTCACAGGGGCTCAGGCTGGATGATAAATCTCATGCACAGACATGATAAATCTCATGACACTTTTCTCTGCCTCTATTTTGAGACAGAATTTTATGACAGAATTGTAGAGCCGTTTTGGCACAAACATTTGCAGTTAATTTCTCTAAACCCTAGAGGGGCCACTGTGCGTGAGGACTAGATTTGTCATGATACCAAAATTTTGATTCGGTTTCAATACCAAGAAAAAGTATTGCAATACATGATACCACATAAGCCATAACTTTTTTTTTTGATCTGCAGAGCTATATGAGGGCTTGTTTTTTTTTGCGTGAAAAACTGTTGTTTTTATTGGTACCATTTTTGTGGTACATACATCTTTTGAAGTGGTACCTTGGAACCGAACCTGAGTTCAGAAAAAGTTTTTTTACAGTACAAATTAATTTATGAAGTTATTGCACGAAGTCTCACGAAGCAATAACTTTGGCTCATCGCAGCCAATACATTCTAATACTGTAAGGAGCTCCTGCTCCGTATAGTATTAGAACAAAGTTTTTGATATTTAATCCGTAGTCTATTCGCTCATCCCTAATAGGGGTAAAGCTGCATTCTGACAGCCCTGTGTGATGCTGGTAACATGTCCACCATTTTGTGTTTGTACCAGGGGTCTAAGTACGTTGCCACCCAGTACTGGTCCTTGCCCTTTATGCTTTTTATTTGGGGGTCCTTCTTCAAACACTGGAGCATGAAGGCCCCCATTTGCACTAAATTGGAAGCGGTGGAGCGGCTCCTGTTCATCGCCCCCGAAGGAAAATGTCGTCCTTGGTCTCCTCCCCCCATCCATGGACAACACCAGGGATCCCAGAAAAGTTTAAAGCCTGCTCTTCTTTCTCCTCCTCCCCCCAGGCACCATCCTCCTCTGACTCCTCTTCAGACGTCTGCTGACTTGTCTCAGATGGAGTAGCCCCCCCGGGAATTCATTCAGCATTGCGACTTCCTCATCTTCCTGCTCCTCGACAGCTTGATCAATGACACAACGCAATGCACTCTCCAGAAAGAAGGCGTTTAGATATAATGTCACTGATGGCGCCCTGGCTGCAACTGACCAGTTTGGTGATCTCATCAAATGGCTGCACAAGTCTGCATGCGTAGCGCATGAGCAGCCACTGACACGGTGAATAAAAATCAAGCTCTCAGAACCTGTCCTGCCGCAGAGTTCATACAGGTAGTCGTTAACGGCACGATTCTGCTGGACAAGCCTATCAAGCATTTAAAAGGTGGAGTTCCAGTGTATCGGGCAGTCACAAATCAAACGTCTGACAGGCAAGTGGTGTTGCCTCTGAACGCCCACAAAGTGAGCCATGGCCATGTAAGATCTTCTAAAAGATTTTCCTGGCCTGCCGCAAGACGTCCTGGACCCCGAGGTATTTGGCAACGAATCGCTGCACGACTAAGTTCAGGATGTGTGCCATGCATGGCACGTGTGTCATTTTGCCCTGTTTCAGCGGGCTCAGCAGATTGGCACCGTTGTCGCACACCACTTTACCAGCTGTCAAATTTTGCAGGGTTAGCCACTGATCGGCCTATGACCACAAAGCTGAAAGCAGTGCAAGACCCGTGTGGCTCTTGGCTTTCAGGCACAACAGCCGCAGTAAAGCATGGCAACATCTCACCTGGCATGTTGAATAGGTTCTGGGTAGCTTGGGGAGTGCAGCGGAAGAGGCGGTAGCGGTGGAAAAGGAGGAGTCAGCCGAGGAGGATACGAAGGATGGAGTAGGAGGAGGAGAAGAAGAGGCGGGCCTGCATGTAATCCGTGGCGGTATGACCAAATCTACACGGGAGCCACGGGTTGCATGCTTGACAGCCGTCACAAGGTTCACCCAGTGGGCAGTAAAAGTTATGTACCTTCCCTGCCCGTGTTTGCTAGACCACGTGTTTGTGGTCAGATGTGTCTTGATACATTCACTTGCCGCTGAACATGGCCATATAGCTCTGGGATACCCTTCTGGGAGAAATATTTCCTTCCGGGGACCTTCCTGTGCGGTGTGCCAATGGCTGCAAATTTTCTAAAGGCCTCTGAGTCCACCAGTTTATATGGCAGTAGTTGGCGAGCTAGCAGTTCCGACAAGCGGGCGGTCAGCCGTTGGGAAGAGGGTTATCAGGTGTCAGTAACTTTTTACGTTCGCACATTTGGGCCACGGAAGCCTGCCTTTTGCGAGATGAACGCGACAACGGCAAGGTGGAAAGTGGAGTGGAGGACAAATGGGAGGAGAGAGGAGTAGGAGAACGTGAAGGACGTGAAGCGCCGGGAGTGTGGCTTTGTGGGTTATGACGGTGTCACTACCACTGGGCTCGATGATGGGAGGCCAGTTGCCTTCTTAAGTCGTCGTCCCTAGGTGAGTGTTGGGCTTACCGTGACTATGCGTTAATAGCACAGGCTGCAGATGGCAACACTATTGTCAGCAGCTGACACGTTAAAAAAAGCCCACACTGCGGAGCCATGTTCTGGTGTCCTGGGAGTGCCAGATGTGACCATGCATGGTGGATGGCTCGCTCCAGATACATTTGCAGTCTGCTTTTTGCCTCTTGTGCTCTGCAAGTTCTGACTGCTTCTCCTACTTCTCCTCCCTATCTGCTGCTCCGTCTCTCCCTCTGAACTGCCCTCCTTTTCCTCTCTTGTGGGCACCCACGTGACGTCCATCGACACATCATCATCGTCACCTTCACCACTACTGACATTAGAGATCTCGGAGTAGGCAGCAACAGCCAGGACCACCCTCCTTAGGCTGATATGGGTACTGTCGTCAGACCGCTGGGTGGTGGTCGTTGATACCTCTTTTTCCTCATCCGATGCCAAGAATGGCTGCGTATCAGTAAGGTCTGAGAATGGATGGAAAAATAATTCCTCTGACTCGAGTGGAGGGGCTATAGTGGTCGTGGTGGTGGTGTCTTTGGGGGTGCACACAGCAGAGAGTGAGGAGGGTGCAGAAGCGGAAGGCTGAGTGAGCCACTCAACCAACTCTGGTGTGTCCTCTGACTCTGGTGTGTCCCTCGCACGCACCCTCTCCAACTTCCCACTTATGCTCCGGCCTGGTGCACCTGCCCGACCACTACCACCCCTACGGATTGGCCTGTCTCTTCCTCTGCCTGTCATTTTCAAAATGACCCTGTGACAAAGTCCCTATAGAAGAGCAGTATTTGCTGGAAGCAGGTATATCAAACCCCTTAATCATTTTTTGGGGGGGGCAACAGGTATATCACACCAGTTGCAATTAGTTGTTCCAATAATGTTTGTCCCTCTATCTAGCTGCGGAATCTCAGCAGAACCGCACACAACTGCTGCACAATACAAATGCACTATATAGAAAGTATATTATAGGTATATAACAGTCCTGTCTCAATCAATTATTTTGGGGGGCAACAGGTATATCACACCAGTTGCAATTAGTTGTTCCAGTAGCATTTGTCCCTCTGTATAGCTGCGGTACAAGGGCAGACACAGGCAGCAAAGGGCCCCTGTGCAAATGATGTACCTTGCCCCCGCAAACCACACATACAAATATAAACATCTTGTGAATATGTTTACAATATGTATATATATATTATTTTCATACTAGGTCACGCCTCTAACTCCATCCAAAGCATAACTATACACACCCAGTACCCTTAATGCCCCCACATAGTAATTATTCCCCCTTTGTGCCAGTACATAGTAGTTATGTCCAGATATGTGCCCCCTTCACAGGAAGTTAAAAAAATATACTCACCTAGTTCCTCATGATCACAGTTCAGCCGCTGGCGCTCCACAGAAGTAGCAGGATATAGTGTCACACATTGCTCTGCTGGTCTGTGTAGAAGAAGGAGCGCAGCAGATTCCCGGCCGCACCGCTCCTTCTCCTACACAGACCAGCATTGTGATGTGTGACACTACATCCTGCTACTGCTGTGGAGCCAGGTCAATATTTAGATTTGATGCTGTCCTAGGAACTTTAGTGCCAGCTTTCTCCCCCCAATGAAATTCATAGCCAATGGTAAAGTGCTCCCTAGGCCTTCAGCTATCCCTCAGGACTCCCTCGTACACTTGGACAATTAAAGGACTGACCTGTTACGTGTGTGCTGTGCAGCTAATGGCATCTGTGTTGGTACCATGTTCTTATGTGCCCGCATTGCTGAGAAAAATTATGTTTTATTATATACAAATGGGGGCATTACCATTACACCTAGAGGCTCCACTCTCTCTGTAACTGCCGCACCCTCTGCACTTTAACATGGCCCGGTGGGATGACATTTTCACTGCCAGGGCCTGTCAAAGTAGACAGGGAGCGGCAGTTGCAGAGAGAGCAGGGATTCTAGGTGTAATGGTAACGCCCCTATTGCTCCGAGAGGATCATTTGCATATATTCAAATATTCATTTTTTTTCTCAATAATGCAGGCATATATGAACATGGGCCCAACACAAACCGGCACTGATTGGTGGTGGCTTTAGCGTTGCCCTAGCCATTTTACAGGCTAAGACAGCGCTAAAGCATGTCCATTAGTGCTACTGACATCACCGGGCTCACTGCCAGGCGGAGTTATAATCATCTCTGTAGTGCTCCCATAAATTATAATGTCCGTCCTCTCCCTCCAGTCTTCTATACCATGCAGTCCCATGTAAATAACAACAGTTGGCTCCCACCAGTCTTCTATATGATACAGTCCCATGTAAATAACCTATCTTCCTTACAGTCTTCTATACAATGCAATCCTATGTAAATAACTTCACTCCTCTCCCTTCAGTCTTCTATACCACGCAGTCCCATGTAAATAACAGCAGTCCTCTCCCTCCAGTCCCATGTAAATAACTTTTCTTCCTTACAGTTCTCTATAACATACAGTCCCATGTAAATAACTTAAATCTCTTCCTTCACTCCCCTCCAACACATAATCCCATATAAATAATATCACTCCTTACCCTCCAGTCTTCTAAAATATCCAGTCCCATGGAAATAACAACAGTCATCTCCCTCCAATCTTATATAAAATAGTCCCATGTAAAAAACATATCTTTCTTATAGTCTTCTATAAAAATACAGTCCTATGTAACTGACACCCCTCCCGTCCCTTCAGCCCCTCTAACATACAGTCCCATTTTAATAACATATTTCCCTCCCACTCAGCAGGGAGGAGGTATAATGGGGAGAACCACATCTCCTAGCATTTCTCTAACACATTCATTCCATGGCATCACAGGTCTCCACTGCTGAGCGCTGCCTCTTTATGCACTGGTCACATGACGGTGACCTCATCACAGGTCCTACCTCCACCTCCACTGCTGAAAAGATCACATGACTGTGATGTCATCGAAGGTCCTTCAGCTATGGAAAGTAGACACTAACCGGCAACAGATTTGCAGTAAGTGCTAATAAGGCCCCCACCCCCCCAAAACTCCGCCCCCTCCCGAACGCCACACCAAGGTGACCAGGTTACCCTGTTGGCAGAGGTAGGGAATGAAAAATATAAGATAAAAAAATAAACGCCTCTGCTGGCACTGGGATGGGCCCCCTCCCTTGCTGGGCTCCTGTGCAGCTAACCAGCTGCACCGGCAGTATGTCTGCCCCTGCTGCGGTATCTCAGTAAAACCGCACACAAATGCTGCATATGCACTAAATAGAAATGATATTATAGGTATATCACACCCCTGCCTCGAAATGTTTTTTATGGGGGCAACTGGTATATGACACCAGTTGAAATTCGTTGTTCCAATAGAATTGGCCCTTTATATAGCTGCGGTATCTCAGCAGAACTGCACACAAATACTGCACAATACAAATGCACTATATAGAAAGTATATCATAGGTATATCGCACCCCTGCCTCAATCAGATTTTTTTGGGGGCAAGAGGTATATCACACCAGTAAAAAGTATTTGTTCGTATAGCGCTTGTCACTCTGTGTAGCTGCAGTATCGCAGCAGAACCACACACAACTACTGCACAATACAAATGCACTATAATATGCCTTCTATGTTAGAAAGTATATTATAAGTATATTACACCCCTCAGTATGTCACACCTATCGATAGCACACATATACAAGTCCTTAAAAGGATTTTTGTGGCCCTATTAGCTAGAGTTTGGTGTCCCTAACAGTCTGTCAATGCTCCACACAGCAACTTCTCCCTACACTGGCAAAACACTGAATGTAAAATGGCGCCTAGATGAGGTTTATTTATAACGTAGGGGGTATGTCCATGTGCTGAAACGTCTCAATTGGCTGTCCTGTACCACCTGATGGATGTGTATTGGGTCAATGTTTTGCACAATGCAAAAGAATATGGCGCCGGCGGACATTGCCATATGTTTGCCTGTTTGGCGAACGAGCAAAGTTTGCCGCGAAACAACCGCCGGGCGAACTGCAAGGCCATCTCTACTATGGAGCTCCAGCCTGTAAAGGGCTTAGAGTACGGCCACAGGCAGGCAGTCCATACCTCATTACCCAACAGTGTATGGGAGTACCGATTCTAAAGGTGCCGATTTCACGTGAAAAGGTAAAAAAAAAAAATGTAAGTATATTACTAATATTATTTTTGGACAATCAGTTTTAATAAAGTGTATCTAAAAGTTTAGCTCACTTTATAATATAAATAAATATACCATCCAGTTACATCTACAGCATCATACACATACGATATATAATAGATGCAGCATTATATATATGTCTGACAATATGGAAATGCAGTGACGTCACCTCCTGTTGTGTGACATCTCCTACATAATAAGCCAGTGCTGATGGGTCACACATCACCTCCTAGAAGTCACCCAGCAGCCATGAAGACCTTCCTGCTCCTCTTTCTATCACTGGCCTGCTTGTCAGGTGACATTACTAGTACATTAGAAGAAAGATATTACTAGCGCTATGAGGAGATGATTATAGGGATGTGACCTTATTCTCTGTATTTTCCAGGTGTCCAGTCTCAAGCACAACTTGTCCAGTCATCAGACCCAGTGGTGATAAAGTCTGGGAATTCCCATAAACTCTCATGTAAAGGGTCTGCATTCACCTTCAGCAGCTTCTGGATGCACTGGGTTAGACAGACTCCTGGCGGAGGATTACAGTGGGTGGGATATATTAGCTCTGATGGGGGCAGCACAGGCTATGATGATTCTGTTAAAGGACGATTCACAATCTCCAGAGATAACAGTAATAACATGGTATATCTACAAATGGACAATGTGAAGACTGAGGACACTGCCAACTATTACTGTGCTAGAGAAGCACACTGATAGAAGACAATGTCTGAGTGTGACATAAACTGATGGAAAGATTCCTCATGTCCTCACTAGGTGGCAGCACTAACCCTATAATATTGCAGTTAAAAAACAATGCACAAGAAATATAAAAATATTGTACAAAAGAAAGCAGACTGAAATATGCGGATCATGGTTCTCATTGAAGCATAATTAACCCCTTAGTGACCAGCCTGTTTTGGGCCTTACTGACCAAACGTTTTTATTCCTTTTTTCATCATCGCGTTCCAAGAGCTATAACCGTTTTATTTTTTTGTCTCTATAGCTTTATGAGGGCTTGTTTTTTTGCAAGACAAGTTGTAGTTTTTAATGGCGCCATATTGGGATTTATTTCTATTGAATAAATGCGTGCTGGAAATTACTCAAGGCTGGTCTGGGACCTACACGAGACCCCAGCCATCCTTCACATACATCCAGTTGCGTAGCTACAGGGGTCGCAATTGCGACCGGGCCTCTGAGCCAGGGCCCCCCCACCACCTCCTATTCAAAATCCAGGCCACTAAGTTGTGATCTAATAGGGCGCAGTGCGCACGGCGCAGCGCAGGCTGTAGGCAGCTCATGTGCCAGAGGGGGCAGCCGTGGAGGCAGACATTGAGTGAGGTCTGACTGAGTGAGGAGGAGCCGGAGGCAGGCGGCAGTGTGTGGGAAGCATGGTATGTCATGGCGGCGGACGGTGGGTAATGGGACTGGTGTAAACAGGGCACTGGTGGTGTCTGGTGCCCACATTCATGGCGTAGAATACCAGCACTGCCCCATCAGCTACATGCTGCAGATCATCCCGGGATGTGTTGTATTCTGCTAATAACCAGTGTATACAGATGTAGCAGAGCTCAAGGTGGTGTTGTGTTGTTTGAGTTTTTGCATGGGACTGCCTTCTCTTAATGTTATGATACATGGTGACGCACAAGTGATGCAGCCCCAAATAAGTGAACGGCAAATACCACCCTGCAAAATCTGATAACCCGGAGCCATATCACTTCCCAGCAGTCGGGGTGTAACCACATTAACTAGATGTGCGTGAAAACCTGGGCTGACATAACTCATACAGTGTGATAACCAGGTGCAATGTGATAAACTGTGTTGATGTAACTAGTACAATTTGATAACCTGGGCCGACATAACTAGTACAATGTGATAAACTGTGTTGACATAACTAGTGCAATGTGATAACCTGTGTTGATGTAACTAGTACAATGTGATAACCTGGGCTGACATAACTAGTGCAATGTGATAACCTGGACCACTAGCAGTGACTGATAACCTGGTCAGATAGCCAGTACAATTTGCCATGTGCCAGGCTGGTAGCATTTTGTGGAGGTCCCATGGCTACCTTGTAGGAAGGAGGGGGCTTGGTTCTCCACTATGTGGTTTTAGTTGTGGGGGTGAAGAACACAAGTAGTCTTCCTTCCTATAATCCTCTCACTTGACACAACCTGCCACATCCATCTTGTCCTCACACAGAGGACCAGCCTGCTTCTCCACGCTTTTATCACATCCCACCCTAGACTGTGGCAATACATTTTTACTGGGGTCTACCAAGGAGCAGACTGACACAGATTCAATCCATTATAACATCTGCTGCCTGTCTTATCTATTGCGTTCCTCAGATGCCAGACCTATGTCTCAGTCTATCCACTGACCGCCCATTACACCATGAATACTACTCCTAACCTACTGGGCCCTGACCAACTCCCTATATTTCATCAGTAATCTCATAGAACCTACAAGCAATCTTTACTCCTGCAAGGCCTCCTTGGAATAGCACCTGTCATGCAGCTCTCTCCATACCAGGGCCACCTCCAGGTGAAAGTGCCCCTTAGGGCTGTCACCCTCGTCTTCATGGATCACGATAGATCTCCCAAGCCCAGTGGGCTCAGGCATCTTCCTACCTTGGTCTCCCCCAATATAAATAAAATGCCTGTTTGGTCAAGCCAAATATAGTTGTCAGTTGACAACCATCTCCTGTCTCTGGCCAGCCTTATTCAGTAGGCCTATGCTTCTAGGCTAAAGCTGAAATTGGATGTGAGATGATCGTCAACAGAAATGTACTAGTTTGCTTTTTGGTCTTGGGCCCTTCCTTCGGCAGGGGGTAATTTATGCCTTTGATGCTTTGGATGACCATCTTCTGCTGGATGCCAAGGCCACTGTAGTAATGAAAGGCGTTCTTCATCCTTGGTAAACAAGACAGACCTAACAGTGGCCGCCCAGTCCAATATAAACTGTGCTGGAATTCAGGACCAGAGAACTGATGTCAGAGACTGCAGCTTGTGGAGGAAGGTACTATTGTCTACTGGTATACACGTGTCCTCCATGAAGTTACTCTACGGACAATATTCGTCAATATCTATGGACATGTCCTATGTATAAAGCATGGTACTTCCCATACAGCTCCATCAGCAGATCTTAAGGCAGGGGCATAGCTATAAGGGGTGCAGAGGTAGCACTCGCTACCGGGCCGAGGAGCCTGAGGTGGCCCATAGACCCTTGTTGCCAAATATGAAGACACCAGTATTATAGAGAGTGCATGCAGGTCAAGTTGCACCTCTGGCTGGAGGGAAGGGTGTAAGGTCAAGAATTTGGCATGCGGTGGTTCCATTGCAAATTTTTGCCTCAGGCAGCACGAAGGCTATGTGCTTCCCTGGCCACAAAGTACTGAGGGAAGGGGGGGCCCAAGCTGAACTCTTGCACCAGGGCCTATGAACCTTTAGCTACGCCCCTGCATACATCGGCACCCCGCATTTGTGGGGGTGCCGATGGGAGACAGAGGGAGTCCACTCCCTCTGTCAGAACTTTACATGCAGCAGGCGCCATTGCCCACTGCATGTAAAGTGTTAAACAGCCTGGATCGGCACTCCTGCCTGTCCGGGCTGTTAGAGCAGGGCTGCAGCTCTCATGTGAGACCCGGGCTACAACTCCCTGCTGCATGGGGGACCCGCGTAGCGCTTAGACTGGGCCACCATAAAAGAGCGGTGGCCCAGCCTAAGGCCCCTTAGTGACCGCCGTAAAAAAAGGCATATGGGTGGTCACTAAGGGGTTAAAGGGAAATTTTTAGCAACTTTTTAATCATTTATTTTGTCTAAAAAAGTTGGTAGAAAGTTTTCTAGATATACTGTAATTTTGAAGTCACTCCATGTATTCCTCTTTGGACATTTAGCATGGCAAACAGCCTCACTTGACTTTCTTAAGCCTCATTCACATGTCAGTGTTTCACAGACGTGTGCTGTATGTGTTCTCCATATTCATTTTAATGTGTGTATTCAGACATCAATGATTTAGCCCGGTCCGTTGGTTAGTCTTTTTAGCACGGATGCATGCTCTATTTTGTCCGTGTTAACGGATCCATCACGTCCATTATAGTCTATGGGTCCGTGAAAACCACGGATGCCATCCGCGTTGCATCCCCATTTCACGGATCATTAAGAAGAGATGCTTTGAAAATAATTTTTCAGCTGTTCAGTGTCAGTGAAACACGGACACACAGATCCAACACGGATCTTTCATGGACAACTTCATGGATGCATCACTGACCACCTGCTCACGGATTTGAGCACGCACACGGACGTGTGAATGAGGCTTTAGTAAGAGTGTTCACTCTGACCAGAGCGAGAAGGGGGATGTGTCTCAGTTTGAGCATCACATATTATCCTGATAAGTGAAGTTCTCTGTCACAATGTTATCCCAATTCTACACCTACTAATATCACAAGGATTACCCTTCAGATAAAATCTTACCCTTATGGCAGCAACTGACAATGGATTACCTATGTAGTTAGGCAGTTTAATCATTGGTGTTGACTGGTATTCAAAGGCAACATTTGTATTTCATTTTCAATGGTATATTTCTGTCGAAAAATTCATAGTTTTTAAGTGTGAAAAAAGTCATCTGTCCATCCAGTTCAGTCTATTATTCTGCACAGTTGATCCAGATGAAGGCAAAAAAAAAACCTCATGAAGTAGAAGCCAATTTCTCTCATTTTATGGGAAAAAAATATTGACTACAATCAGGCAATCAGAATAACTCCCTGGATCAACGACCCCTCTCTAGTAGCTATAGCCTGTAATATTATTACACTCCAGAAATACATCCAGGCCCCTCTTGAATTCCTTTATTGTACTCACCATCACCACCTCCTCAGGCAGAGAGTTCCATAGTCTCACTGCTCTTACCGTAAAGAATCCTCTTCTATGTTTGTGTAGAAACCTTCTTTCCTCCAGACGCAGAGGATGTCCCCTCGTCACATGTACGGGTGACTTGCATTATTCCTTCCCATGTGCTTAACCTTACATTTGTCAGTGTTAAACCTCATCTGCCACTTCTCTGCCCTAGCCTCCAATCTATCCAGATCCCTCTGTAGTAGTATACTGTCCTCTTCCATGTTATTTACCTTACAGTTTAGTGTCACCTCAAAAACGGATATTTTACCATAAAAGCCTTCTACAAGATCATTAATATTTAAAAATGAAAAAAGAAACATGTAGAGTATTTTTTTTTTTTTTTATGAATATTGAGTTAAAAAATATCCTTGTCTGTTGAAAGTGTCTCTTTAAAGGGGCTGCCTAGGCTCTAGATACTGATGACCTATAGTATTCTTAACATAGCTCATGCTTGATATCTATCCTTAGAATAGGTCATCCATATCAGATCATTGGGGTCCGATTGCCAGTAGCCCCATCGATAACAGCAGCTACAAAAAGCAACACAGTGGTCGGAGATGGAAGCAGAACGCTTTGTCCGCTGTGCGGTGGCCTGGTTCCAACCCAACACCGCCATTACACAGTAGACGGAGCTGTCTGTTTCTGGCTCTGTCCACTGTGTTATTTCCGGCGTCAACAGCTATTTAACCCAACGGATGCCAGGGTACCAGGGGCGAGACCCTATTGACCTGATATATTACTGACCTATTTTAGGCTACTTTCACACCAGCGTTTTTGCTGGATCCGGCAGGGTGATTAGCCGCCCGTGTGCCTTCCGTGTGCCTGACGGATCAGAAGAACAGAAAGAAAAATGGTGATTAGAACCCGGCCTAAGATGTGATATCCATTTGAACACAGATTTGTCGGTACACCTATAAGTGCCCCGTTAAGTTTTTAAGCCATAGCGGCAGTGTGTCTAAGTTCATTTTGTGTAAACTTAAAAGGTAAAGTATTATTTGTGCTGCACCAGAATTTCAAATCGAATTTGGCTGTCCTGTCGGTGGAGTAAGCATGTGCACCAAATATATGATGCATTTGCGAACAACAAACTGCGTTTACTAAGGGTCGTACAGATGTTTTTTTTTTGGTGGAGCTATATTATTGCAACTTTTTGAAAAGAAAAGAAAAGAAAAAGTCACCTCGAAAAGCTTTAAAGTATATTCCAGTCTCCTGGTGGTGTCTAGACAGTCAGAAACCTTTATAATAAATGAGATTAAAATTTAGAAAAAAAATCCATTAGTCGTTTATAAACTTAACAAATGGTATGCAACCTTTAAAATTTGTTGCCAAAATTCCAAATGCAACCCATGACAGACACCCCAAAAAGGTAACATGTTAATACACTACCCTCTAAGGCCTCTTTCACAAGGGTGTTGCGGGTGATATGCCAGAAAAGATGCGCGTGCGTTGCGGGAAAATGCGCAATTTTTCCCCTTGAGTGCAAAGCGTTTTAATGCGTTTTGCATGCGCGTGAGAAAAATCGTCATGTTTGGTACCCAGACCCGAACCCGAACTTCTTCACAGAAGTTCGGGTTTGGGTTAGGTGTTGTGTAAATTTTATTATTTTCCCTTATAACATGGTTATAAGGGAAAATAATAGCATTCTTAATACAGAATGCTTAGTAAAATATGGATAGAGGGGTTAAAAAACTAATAATTTAACTCACCTCATCCACTTGTTCGCTCAGCCCGGCTTCTCTTCATTCTTCTTCTTTAATGACCTGGGAGGAAAAGGACCTTTGGTGACGTCACTACGCTCATCACATGGTCCATCACCATGGTGATGGACCATGTGATAGACCATGTGATGAGCGCGGAGCCATAACATGACCATCACATGGCCCATCACCATGGTGATGGACCATGTGATGAGCGCAATGTCATCAAAGGTCCTTTTCTCCCAGGTCATCAAAGAAGAAGAAGAAAGAAGGGAAGCCGGGCAGCGCAAACAAGTGGCTGAGGTGAGTTTAATATATATATTTTTTTTAACCCCCTCCTTTCCTCATTTACTTAGCATTCTGTATTAAGAATGCTATTATTTTCCCTTATAACCATGTTATAAGGGAAAATAATAATGATCGGGTCCCCATCCCAATCATCTCCTAGCAACCATGCATGAAAATCGCACCGCATCCGCACTTGCTTGTGGATGCTTGCGATTTTCATGCAGCCCATTCACTTCTATGGGGCCTGCGTTGCGTAAAAAACACACAATATAGAGCATGCTGCGATTTTAACGCAACGCACAAGTGATGCGTGAAAATCACCACTCATGTGCACAGCCCCATAGAAATGAATGGGTCCGGATTCAGTGCGGGTGCAATGCATTCGCCTCACAGATTGCACCCGTGCGGAAAACTCACCCGTGTGAAAGAGGCCTTAGACAAGCTGTCTAGACCTGCACCACATTTATCACAGTGGGTCAGGCTGGATGATAAATCTGGTCTGGTGAAGGGATATACACTTTTCTCTGACTCTCTATCAATGGTGGTTGGTCAGTATTTGGTCAGTATTTGCTAGCCAAAACCAGGAGTGGAACCTACAGAGAAAATATATAATATTATAACTAGGGATGAGCGCGTTTCACTGAAGCCGCTCTGGTGAAACGCGTGTCGAGGTCATGCACTTAGGGTCCAGCATCCTCTTGTATTCACCATGTCTTCAGTTACGTTCTGTGTTTAGTATAGCCTGATACCTACATATGGTACTTCTACACATCCATATCGGGCCTCTGATATTTTTTGATTGACCATTGCTATACCTTGGGATCTAGTCACCGACCTGACTTGGGATATTTGTTGTATTATATCTGTCAGTCTTGGTTGCCTATGACCCCTGGACGCTATGGGATAACTCACAGACACCCAGTTATTACTATTTTCTGCAAAGTATCATACAGCCCATTTGGGGTGATTATTCACTGTTATGCAGATTTGGTTGTCCCTGAGCTATAGCCCCTGGACTCGCGTGGACTCACATGTGAATGCAACTGTGTTAACTGCCCTTCGCTTCTCTGTATACTGTATACCATCCTGTCTTTTTCCCATATTTTATATCTGACAATAAATTGATATTTTGATATATTATCTCCACTTGCTTGTTTGATACTGTATTGGATGTTGTACAGGTGGAATGTCTTGCTGTCTAGTTAGACAGAGAGGTTTTTTGTAGGTTAATTAGTATTCATGCAGTGTGCCTGGTTCACCAGCAGATGGCGGCAATATTGGTAAAGCTAGTTTGCCTGGAATGGAACCTTTTTGTCCATTCCAGCCCTCTCTAGAGAGGGAGGAGTTAGTTAAGGAAGGTCAGTCTAACCTTTCCCTCCATTGGGAGAGGTTTTGTGAGTCTAGAGTACCCCCTGCAAGGGGAAGGCTGTGTTCCTGCCAGCAGAGCACTGCCTGCTCTTCTGGGCCCTAAGGCCTAAGCTGTGTGCCTCCAGAGTCAGGAGTAAAGATTCCCTGATTAAAAATGGAGATAAAGACAAAGATACAGATCAAGATAAAGACAGAGTCAGACTACAGAAAGCTATGTTGCAGCCTACAGCAGAAGAGGAAAAGTTCCTATTTAATCCAGCCAGCATAGCAGAGCTGAAAAAGTACAGATGTAGCAGAGCTGATTGTGTTTGCCTGCCAAAACCTGCTGATGTACAAGATAAAGTTTGAAAGATGGTTTCTCATGCAAGTTTGTTCGAGTAAAGCTGTTACCTGCTTCAATACAAGTCTGGACTCAATTCATTCTGCAAATCCCTCAACTATTCACCCCATTTGCACTGCTTCGGACTGCGACATCTGGGGTTCCCGGATATCCAGATAGAAGCACCGTGACATGTGCAACACCACCAAGGGACATTATAGACCACCCTTACAAAACTCTGGCATTCCTACCCTGGGTACCACCATCTCTACTACTGTAAAAGGGGGACCCTGTCCCTCATTGCTGAAATGCAACTGGTGTCACGAAAAATTACATTTACCCCATCTTAGAGGGACCCCTGGCCCATGTCACCTGTAGTCCGCTGCAGAACTATTTGTGTCAGTATCTATAATTTTCTGACCATTAATGCGGATCTGTCACCTAAATATATTATATATAGGGGAGGGCAGCACATTAGAGGGACAGGTCCACTCCCCTGTGTTTTTCCAAATGACAAAATATTATTCCCTGCAGTGAATAGCTGAGTGGTATTCCCAGCCATTTTCTGCTGTGCCAGGACAATTAGGCTAGGGCTTTATGGAGACATGTGTTGTGACGATAAGTCGTGCGATATATAGAGTACAACTACACTGCAACAAATGTCGCAATAATGTCACTTGACATATTATAATGCTAGTCTATGGTGTTGCACTTTGATATGCTGCGACTGCGACATGACCGTTTCACAAATATTAATCTTGGATGGGTTTTTTGCGACTGCCGTGTCGCAGTCGCAGCATGTCGTAGTGCAGCGACAAATGTCGTCGTGTAGCCCTGGCCTTAGAGGAAATGGACTGCACTGGGGACCTGGTCACCATCAGAACGGCTGATGTATTTTGTAAACCATTTACAGCTCTTTGAGGACACTTGTGTATACTTCTAGAAAACCCTGTTACATTCCCTTCATGTATACTACACTGCTAAATATTATTGTTAGAGATGGAAACAGAAACAGGGTTAAATCTAAGAGCCAGTCCGATCCACAGCATCATGCACATACTGTATATGATAGAGATATATATGTCTGACAATATGGAAATGAAGTGACATCACCTCCTGTTGTGTGACATCTCCTACATAATAAGCCAGTGCTGATGGATCACACATCACCTCCTAGAAGTCACCCAGCAGCCATGAAGACTTTCCTGCTCCTCTTTCTATCACTGGCCTGCTTGTCAGGTGACATTACTAGTACATTAGAAGAAAGATATTAGCGCTATGAGGAGATGATTATAGGGATGTGACCTTATTCTCTGTATTTTCCAGGTGTCCAGTCTCAAGCACAACTTGTCCAGTCATCAGACCCAGTGGTGATAAAGCCTGGGAATTCCCATAAACTCTCATGTAAAGGGTCTGCATTCACCTTCAGCAGCTTCTGGATGCACTGGGTCAGACAGACTCCTGGCAGAGGATTACAGTGGGTCTCTGCTATAGATACAGGAGGGGGCAGCACATATTATCATGATTCTGTTAAAGGACGATTCACCAAATACACTAGTAATCTATATGGCCTCTATGGCACAGACGAGCACATCATCACCGCAACCAAACAAAGCCTAGCAGGAGAATCAGAGATGAAATGAGGAAGATACAATCTTTTATCATTTTATGACAATTGCTGGCTTTGGGGAGGGGAAATGGGGCATTTTTAATAAGTCAGATAACCTCTTTAACCTAATGGGTGGTAGTTGTATAATATGCACATACAGACATTTGTCCATGTTCTTGATTCATAAAAGAACCTTGATGTTAACATACTGTATCAGCTAAGCTTTTCTGTACAATTATATAATGTATGTCATGTCACTGTATATAGTGTCACTGTATATAATGTCATTGTATAATACTCTTCTGAGTTTGGGCCTCGTAGCAGCTCCTTCCCCTATACCTACGCCCCTACCAGATATAAACCCCTCAGATATGTGTCAAAAGGATTCTCCTCCAAAAAGGTTCGGTTATGTAGGGTACACAGGACATTGTAAGCTTCTTAGAATACTTACATTCTATTGGTTTTTCAAGAAACAGAAATATCTTACATTTCTCCAAATCGAATGGTGCGCCCGATGACCAACTACAGCAGAACCAAGATCTCAGGTCTTCAGGTCAAGTTTATATGACTCAGGAATACTGGGCTGTATAGTCCTATAACCAAACATGAGGCTCTCCAGCACACTGTGAATATGTAAAACGGTGACTTCTTGACTATAGTAAGCTTACATGGAGCAATCAGTACTCCGTTAGTGCACATATAATTACATTATTTTCGGCAGCACATCTCTATTTACAGGAGACAATGTGCCACCGACATCCAATGATTTTTATGCTTCTATAAAAGGTGCATCAGTCGACAAACGTTTGATCATTTACATATATCTGTGCTTGCTCAGAATGCTTACCTAGATTGGGAACAACTGTTGTTGATTCTCCCTATGATCATCAGATTAGCGAATGAGAGAAGATACTGAGATAATTCTTGGTTTTGGCTTCTTAACATCTTATCTTAGAGGAAGTGAGAAGATACTATACCATGAGATGGTTACGATATATCTGGAAAATAAATGCTGCATGATGAACCAGACATGCAATATCTGAGGTCTGTTGTTGAGAAGAAAGGTGTCAGTGGCCAACAGCAGCATAATGAGGTGCGTTGAGGGTAGATATCGGAACTTTATAAAATGCAATATTAGACCGTGATCAGAAAGATAGAAGACTACGAAAGACCCAAAGAAAATCATAGATCTGACCACACAGTGCGGTTGTGAGCTGTTTGGGACTTGACCAGCTGCAGTCAAGAACCGTGTGGCCAATTAGGCCACAACTGCATTTTATTTAGCTAATGAAGACTGCACTGTATAGCCGGTCTTCACTGTTAGGATCTTGAGGTATTTAATGTGCCATGTGGCCATTAACAATGAGGACTGGCTATAAAGTGCGGTCTTCATTAGCTAAATGGTTTGTCCAGGAGTTTTAGGCCGAATGCATTGTGTTCCATGGCCGTGAACGGTCCGTGGTATCCCGGCCTGGATTGCTGCTGACAGCAGGAGCGCATGGCGTTATTGGTTGCTATGGCTCCGTGCACTTCATGCCGCCTCTGCACTACAGTAATACACTCGTATAGATCATACAAGTGTATTATTGTAGTTCAGCGGCGGCATGAAGCGCACGGCGTCATAGCAATCAATGACGCCATGCGCTTCTGCTCTCAGCAGGATGCCAGGCCAGGATACCACGGCATTCGGCCTTACACTGATGACCTATCCTTTGGCTAGGTGATCAGTACACCCATACAAGTGAATGAGGCTGAGCTGTGATACCACGCAGAGCTGCTATACAATGTATAATGCTGTGCTTGGTTTGCGCAGAAAATGCCACGGCGCTACTGTGAGCTCCAGTACTTTCTTAAACAGCTGATCAGTGTGGGTTCCAAGTGTCGGACCCCTACTGATCAGATACCGATGACCTACCCAGAGGATAGGTCATCAGTATAGAATCCTGCAAATAAAAGAAAACTGCACCGTGATTGGCCACCTGGTTCTCGACCGCAGCCGGGTGCGCTAGAACAGCTCACAATAACGCCATATGGTCCTACCCTATCAAGGGGCCTATGTCTTTGAGAATAACCAATGCCCAATAGTAGAGTAATATCGACAGATCTGATTAGGGGGATGAGTTTGTTTTGTACAGGTAGTTTCCACAATAATGGGGAATGAGTGGATTCACTTTTACCGGTTTAGTGGTAGAAGATGTAAAGTAAAATGTACAGTATTACAAACTGGAAAAGAAGAATCGTTGTATTGAAGGAGTACTTGTCAGACAGAGATTTATGCATTGGAATGGGCCATTAATGCCCAAAATGTGAGAGTTGGATGTGCCTATGCTTTGGACATGCATATGTGCATGATGACTGCTTTTGACATTGTGAGTCCATGTGCATGATGACTGCTCTGTATGTGGGCATCCATAAGGGCTGATTCTAGCTTTTCTGCTGTCTAATGCCACTTTCACATGACAATTTTTTTTTCCGTTTACGGGCTGTTTTATGCGTTTCGTATACGGACCGTATACGGAACCATTCATTTCAATGGTTCCGCAAAAAAAAAACCTGAATGTACTCTGTATGCATTCCGTTTCCGTATTTAAGTTTTTCCGTTGAAAGATAGAACATGTCCCATTATTGCCCACAAATCACATTCCGTGGCTCCATTAAAGTCAATGGGTCGGAAAAACAAATGGAACACATGCGGAAATGCATTCCGTTTTTGCGTAACCATCTATTGAAAATGTTATGCCCAGCCCAATTTTTCCTATGTAATTACTGTATACTGTATATGCCATACGAAAAACTGGAACGGAAAAATGTCCCAGAAACGGAAACACAACGGAAACAAAAAAAAACAAAAACAGAACAACGGATCTGTAAAAAACGGACTGCAAAACACAGAAAAAGACATACGGTCATGTGAAAGAGGCCTAAGGCAAACATTGAAATTATGCCTCCCCATTAAAAGTCAAAGGTAATTAAGCCTAGTAGCCAACTGAATATACCACACAAAAATACAGTATAATCCGAGAAGGAATATACTGCCCACACCAATATGTTCAGTGAATATACTGCCTAAATCAATATGTACCATGAGTGAATATACAGCACACACCAATATGTACCATCAGTGAATATACCGCACACACCAATATGTACCGTCAGTAAATATACCGCACACACCAATATGTACCATCAGTGAATATACTGCACACACCAATATCTACAACCAGTGAATATTCTACACACACCAATACATACGTAACAGCGCATGTGCCGCTACACTTCCAGCAGCAGTGCATGGACAGTTATTCCTCCTGTAGCACAGCCTCTGCACTTGTGCCGCCACTTGGTGCTGTAGCACAGATGCAAGATTGTCAGGGCCGAGCAAGATGTCTGGGCCTTTCAATCAACAGGCATGTCGGTGCTTCTTCAACTATGTGGACAGCCCCTCACGGGTGGTCCCACTAAGAAGATAAATTGATTCTTTAGAATTGCCTCTCCCATCCCTACCACACACGCCCTTAGGCTACAAACACCCGTTGCATCCACGCATGGTGTGGATGAACATGCAGAAAAGACACAGCTTAATACAGTACCAGCAAAGAGTATGAGACTCATGTGCACTTTGCTTCTTTTCTCCATGCAGAAATTGACCTGCTGTGCAGATGTAGAAATCTGAAGCATATCGGTTATATATGTGGTTTTAGGTGCAGATTTCACCCTTTTAAAACGATGCGGGAGATCTGCGAGAAACCCACATCATATCCGCAACAAAAACTCCAATTATCGATTGTGGTTTTGGTGTGGAAATGCACAGAAATCCGCACGGAAATTTATGGAGATGTTCTGCACGTTGACCCAGACCCGTGTGCAGGTACCGTACCCTTACAATTCCTCTCTTTACATCCTCTGGCTCAGTCAGTCTCTAATGCAGAAAGGCCATGTACTTCCTCTAATCGGTGTGACCAATAAACAGCGTTGGACTGAGGTACTTAAAGTCCAACCGGAGGGTTTGATTCTGAGGTCCCACAGATTTTATACCGGTCCCACTAAAATGTTTCTGGTTATGTAATGAGCGCCTATCACTGACCAGTGAAAAAGAGCATAAAACACAATGTTTATTTGACCCATAATAAAATTATTCAACAAACTAAAAATCCTAATGGGCAGTCACACTGCAACCACAAATACTGTATATACCGTGCATGGTAAAGAGGCAGTATAGACATAGTTCATCCATAGTCAAATGGTTCATCAAGAGACGTCATAGTATAGAAAGCACAAATAAACACACAGCATTTTACAAAGGCAATAGATAGGTAGCAGTGCAGCAATGGTGGGGTGCATTAGATGAGGGGTACAACTGCTGGTATAGGGGTGATAAGAGACATAAGCCTACCCCCATCCCATGTGCTTGAGCTGCGGTCAGTGTCTCATACACAATGTTGATTATTTAATGCAACCACTGTGTGCATGTGTATAGTATATACAGTGTACTACATATACATTGTACTATATATACTGTACATCTGTAACATCAAACCTATAGCTGTAAGCGCTGCAGCAGGCCACCATCTGACTACACATTTACTATATACAGATTTTATTAAATACTGCCTATGTAAATGTGTAGTGCAAACGTTATGATCAGAGCCAGAGTGTGGCTCTGGGCAGCATTAAGACGCGAAGATACTGGTGACGCAACACAAAAAGGGTACGGCTACATACAACATTTCATGTAATTTATATAGTGCTATAAGGCGACATGCTGCGACCGTGACTAGGATGGATTTTTTGTGACTGTCAAGTGCAGGCCGGAATCAGTGCTGCAAGGCTGGATGGAGGCCTAGCATGACTGGGGCTTGGAGGGAGAGGATTCGGGGTTACGAAGGGTTAAGGAGGAAGGATAGTAACGGAAGGAATGGAGGTGTGGCTAAGGGCATAAAAGGGATAGCAAGGGCGGGAAAAGGGGCCATTTTGTGAGGACAGCAGTGTGGCAGCAGCCCCCGCCCACCCCCTTTGTTTTTATTTTGGCTGCTGTTTGCCTAGGTTAGGTGGGGGTTCTCGAGTGTTTCTTAGTGTTGGTGTTAGGCTGGGGTGTTGCGAGTGGATTACGGGTGGTCCGGCAGTGATTGGAGGGTGAGCTTTGTCATTACGGCCTAGGGCGGTGGTGGGTCCTTGGAGTTGGTGGTTATGGTGGCTCTGGGGTGGTGGGGAGGGAGCCAAAGGAGGCTCTGGACTCCTCAAGTACTGGTTTAAGGTGTGATATGGCGGGTGGCGGCCCAAGTTGGTTGCCCTTGGTTACCGGTTCCTACCTCTGAGCTGGCGTTTATCGGCTAGAGGTAATTTAACTGAGGGCGAGGCCAGTTATCCGTCATTTATGGGGCTCCGAGGACCCTCTCCGTGTTGGCATTCATGGGTTCTTGGTAAGGTTTTAGGGCGGGGCCTTCAGGTGGGAAGGCCAAGGGTTAAGTTATGTATTTATGATATTTATTTGTATTTAGGTTATTAATAAAAGGCTGCTGTGGCCATAAAATCCTCTTGCTGAGTTTGTCATTATTGGGGGGGGAGTGGAGTTTAAGAGGTAAGCGACTCGACAATACGCCGGTCATGTTTCAGTATGTCACATTTCACCTTTTAACACCATTGAAATACAACACTTGAAATCTTGCCAATGTTGCCATAACCTTACAGCAGTGGCTTTGGCAATATATATATATAGCTATATATGTGTATATATATATATATATATATATATATATATACACACACAAAGTCATTCAAAAATATAGACACACTATCTATATATATATATATATATATATATATACACATACATACATTCATATTACACATCATGCATATTACACATAATACACAAATATATGTTCAGGCAACTCGGTCATACATATTACACATACACACATATAATGCACACAACACGATTATTACACATATATACATACACATTCATACACGTGACACTCTTATCCCAGGAGATCAATTGAGGATAGCCATGGGAGTGGGGTGCACAGGACCTCCTGTGCTAATTAATCTGTAGACTTCCCCCTCCTCCCTTCTGCCGACTGCTAGCTGTGAGAGGTTGGGGAGGGAGGAGGCTGTAGGCTCTGTGTCAGCCTGGGTGAACAGGAGGGAGGCCACATGGAGGTGGGGGGTACTTAGTAACCCCAATCTTGTGTAAGCCACTGACCACTGTGTTATTGTTGAGAGGGCATGGTCATGGGAGGAGAGCAAAGTTACCCCTTAGGAGCAGACAATAGCAGCTGTTCCATGCTGCTATACATGGGACCGGGACTGGTGGGCAATGGCCTCTGCTCTGAGCTGCTTTCCCTAGTCACGTGAACTGCACCAATCAGGAGTAAGTGGGGGTTGGATGCTGTTCTAGCCTCACTAGCTGTGGAAGAGCACACAGGAGAAGAGGATCCGTATACACAGCACAACATTGAAAAAACGCACCCACTCTCTTCTCTCCTCTACAGCACTGAGATCGGATCACAGATCAGAGTGCTGATAGAGTCAGAACTGTGGAGGAGGGCAGAGAGCATGCCCTGCCACCACTGGAGCTTGGACGCAGGGAGCAAGCACAGAGGAGGAGACATCGGCTAGTGTTTGTTAACTACTGTGCCGATGCCACCTCTTCACTACTAGCTGCCGCCTGAGGCGAGGTTCTCATCTCGCCTCATGGAAGAAGCGGGCCTGTGGACAGGCTACCTGTATCTCATTAGTTCTGTCACACAGAGATATAAATTTGGACCCCTGATGACAACAGTTTAGAGAAGAGCGAATTGAATTAATCACAAAGACAAAGAATAGCATAGTAGTCTCTCTCAGCCCAGAGTACTAGGACACCAGAGAGTGTTGTATACCAAACTTAAGGGTAATTAGAGCGTATTTGATTCAGGTACAATCTGGAAAAATTTAGCAAATCGAAACCCAATATGAATTCATTACATCCCCCCCTATATGAATTCATTACATCGGCTGGATGATAAGTGATAAGCAAATGTATATGTAACCCTGTGAAGTTACACAGGCTGCATTAGCTGAAATGCCCAGTAGATGGCAGATGGACTCAGTATGCTGTTAATAAAACATTGAGCATTGGTCACATGATTGTGACATCATCGTAGGTCCTGGAAGTTTTCTGGAAGTTACTACATGCTCAGCCAGAGAAAGGACATGTTGTGAGAGACTGCAGCACAGAGATGGAACCTTGCTGAGAGAACCTGCTTCACCCAAGATCACACCTGCTGAGAGAGGGACCTGCTGGCAAAGACAAGCACTGAGTCCAGACGTCTGGTGAATCCAGTGAGAGGAGACTGCTGCTGACTGACCTGGCTAATCGTGTTGTGAGGGTAAGCCAAACCTCTCCCTGTATCACCACAGGGCACCTGTCTCCTCACTCACAGTAAAGACTCTGAGGTCCAGTGACGGACATTACACAGCTCAGGCTGCTTCAGTGACCCTGCAGAGCAGGACTTATAAGGGCCCCAACTCTCCTATGTGCACCAACGGCCACTAGGGCGAAGATAAGGGGGTGGGACACAGGCGTGCTTGTGGGTGGGTGAGGAAAATCCATATTGCATTGTTACCTGTATTACTCTATTGTATTTTCTTATGTATGTTGGTTAATTTGCTGCTTACTATATAAAGTGAATTCCAGTTAGGCTGTGTCAGTCTCATTGCACTAAGTATGTTCCCAGTGGGACCCCACATCCCTACCCCGGATGCTCCACTGGGTGGAGGCACTGCCGCAGACATGTACCCCAGCTCCCAGATAGCGGAGGCTCAGGATCCGCCTGTCAGGCATAGTGAGTTAACTAGGTTTAGGGACCCCAAAGACACTAGGGGGCGCCCTCAAAACCCCGTTACATGTGGAGGCACTGCTGAGATGAACTGGGGTACAACCAGTGAGAATAAGTTAAGTCCTCAGGCCACTCCCTCCTTTGCAAAAGAGTGGGCCCAGCAAAGAAATGTACCATTACAGCAAGCTGTGATGTTATGCAAAGTCCCATCCTGCTGTGAGATGAATCACGTCATCTTGTGTGTAGAAATTCGACTGGGAATAGAAATGGCGACCGTCAGGGATATCCTGCAGGATTCCGGAGGCCAAACTTACATGTTAATATATTGTCATACGGACTTGGGAGACCATGAGGTGCCTACCAACGTTCATTTATATGGAGCCCCGGATGAAGGATGCTCCTTAGTGTACGCTCTCCTTGATAAGAAAGAAAGGGTCTCACTGCAACAACCCTTTAAATTAGAACAGAGAGATTATGTCACAGAAAATTATTCTAAGCTCCTGACTCCCATCCCCGGAAAGACCGGAGCCATTCCTAAACAAGCTGCCCATCCTCCTAGAGGACAGGGGATGATTACTCCTAAAGCAGAATCTCATCCATCTACAGCATTACTGAAACCAGACAACCCTGAAGTACGCACCCTGCCTACAGGAGGTAGTGATGTATCGGACATACTACAGAAACTCTCAGAAGCCATAGTGACGGCAAACCACACTCATAGTTACCGCAAACTAAAGGTGTTTTCTGGGAATCAGCCTGTTCCTTCAGGAGAAGAGCCTTTTGAGGTCTGGAAGGATAATGCTATGCAGTTGTTGGAGGAATGGTCTTGTACGGATACCATAAAGAAACAGCGGTTGGTGGAGAGTCTCAGTTTTCCCGCTACAGACATGATAAGACTGTACAAGGGAGTAAATGGGCAAGCTACTGTGCACGACTATCTACAAGTTTTACAGGATGCTTATGGGAGATCAGAAGATTTGGATGATCTGTTGGTTAAGTTCCTAGCCACTAAGCAGAAGGAGCATGAAAAAGCCACTGACTATATCAACCGGTTACAGCTATCGCTTGGAAAGTTATTCCATAAAGGAGCAGTCACTGCCTCTGAGTTGGATGCTCGGCTATCTAAGCAAATTCAGAGAGGTGGTTTGACCAATAATCCAGTTATGATTCTGCTGAGAGCCAAGTTGGATGATAAAGTTCTGCCTTATTCCACATTAATAAATACAGCCAGGAGATTGGAAGATCAGACGTGTCCACCCCTACAGAAGGAGAAAGAGGATACAGAACTGTCAGCTCTTAGGAAGAAGGTGGCTGAATTGGAGCTCTTATGCAAATCACCACCAGAGAGAGCAGATCCTCCCCCTGGAAGTGGGGGGCAACACAGGAAGACTCAGAAAAAAATGTTTCCTGAGGATTCACCCCGCCGAGGGGACTGCTTTAAATGTGGAAAGTCAGGGCATTTTCAGCGGGAGTGCCCTGCGAATTCCATGGAGGTGGATGTGGAGGTGCTGGCAACCGAGCTTGAGGAGACTCAAATGACCAGGTCTTACAAGCGACGGAAGACCCGGCCTACATATAGTTTATCTGTAGGGGCCAAGATTGGGCCAAAATCTTTGATATACGTGCAAGTAGAAGGAATTCATGCTTCAGCATTACTAGATACAGGTTCTCAAGTCACCATTATCTACAGAGACTTCTATGAACGTCATTTGAAACACATTCCTATGGAACCTGCAGGAGAGTTTCAGCTATGGGGCGTTGGGTCTCAAGCTCAACCTGTGGAGGGATGCATAAAAGTGACCATAACTATTCCCCAGTTAAACACCAGGATGATATGTCCTATGGAGCTGGAAGTTTTGATATGCCCTGCAGCCAAGAAAGTGTGTGCCCCAATAATATTGGGTACTAATGCAAAGATGGTACAGGATGTATTCAAGGCCTATCTGACCGAAGTGGGAGACGTCTCCTTAGACCGATTGATGGAGGTCAGCCCTGTCCTAGGAAAAGAGTGTAGACGATTAGCCCTTGAAACAAAACCAGGGTCGTGCCACTATTCAGGAACAGAATCCGCATTTGTGAAGCCTGGTGAGACCAAAACCTTACGAGCCATAGCCTCAATGCACCATGAAATGTTGGGGGGAACTGGACAATACCTTATTGAGTCTCTGCCTGAAGAGGATCAGAAGAAGGGGTGGACTCTCATACCTGAGGTAAAAGATTGGCGAAAAAGGTGGTGTCGGAGCTTTCCTGTGATGGTACAGAATTTAACCCCCACAGAAATCCGGATTGATCGTCATCAGAAGATTGGTGTGATACACCTTTTAGATCAAGTTTCGTCCATCATGTCTGTGAGTGCAGAACAGAAGGATCATGTGAAAGCACCTTTAGATTTTGATCTAGAAGATTCTCCTCTACCACAGCAGTGGAAAGACAGCCTTCGTTCAAAACTGGCCACCCGAGAGGGAGTGTTCTCCAGAGCAGAGATGGACATGGGGTGTTCTAAGAGTGCCACCCATGCTATAAGACTTGCTGATCCTACTCCTTTCAGAGAAAGGTCAAGAAGAATACTCCCTCGAGATGTGGAAGATGTCCGGGACATACTCCAGCAGATGGAAGGAGCAGGCATCATCACAGAGTCCCGGAGCCCCTATGCCTCACCTATTGTGGTAGTGAGGAAAAAGAATGGTTCAGTTCGGCTATGTGTGGACTACCGTACTCTGAACAAGAGGACTGTGCCAGATCAGTACACTTTGCACCGGATAGAGGATCTTCTGAACGCCCTATCTGGCAGCCAGTGGTTCAGTGTGCTTGACTTGAGGTCTGGATATTATCAGGTACCCATGAAGAAGGAGGATCAGGAAAAGACAGCGTTCATCTGCCCTTTGGGGTTCTTCCAGTTTGCCAGAATGCCACAGGGAGTCACAGGAGCTCCTGCTACTTTTCAGAGGCTGATGGAGAAAACTGTGGGGGATATGAATCCCAAAGAGTGTCTAGTGTATCTAGATGACCTAATTGTCTTCGGGAAGACACCAGAGGAGCATGAACAAAGATTGCTAAAGGTGTTAGCTTCAGGCCTTCAACTTGAAGTCGATCCATCAGTGGACAAATGCCGATTTGCCCAGAACTCTGTCACTTATGTGGGGCACATAGTCTCCGCTGAAGGAGTAGCCACAGATCCTGCTAAAATTGAAGCAGTGTTGAATTGGCCAAAACCAAATAACATCAGTGAGTTGCGGTCCTTTCTCGGATTCTGTGGTTACTACCGAAGGTTCGTGAAAGACTACTCAAAGATTGCTCGAGAGTTACATGACCTACTGAAGAAAAATGGACTTCAGGATGTGAAGATGCCTTTCTGACATTGAAGAAGAGACTTACAGAAGCTCCTGTCTTAGCCTATGCAGACACTGAGAAACCATATATCCTCCATGTGGATGCCAGTATGGAAGGCCTAGGGGGTGTATTGCACCAAAGTTATCCGGAAGGATTGAGGCCGGTGGCTTATATAAGTAGAAGTCTTACAGGAGCAGAGAAGAACTATCCAGTCCATAAATTGGAGTTTCTGGCACTCAAGTGGGCCATCGTGGATAAGCTGCATGACTATTTGTATGGAGCAACATTCGAAGTAAGGACTGACAACAATCCACTTACCTACATCCAGACTACAGCTAAGCTGGATGCCACAGGACATAGGTGGTTGGCTGCCTTGTCAAGCTACAGTTTCAGCCTGAAGTACAAGCCTGGGCCCAAGAATGTCAGCGCAGATGCCCTGTCCCGCAGACCTAGACTCCCTCCTCACCAAGAAGAAGAGGAGTGGGAAGAGATCCCTGGGCCGGGGGTAGGAGCCTTTTGTCAGATGTATGTGGTGGCCGAGAGTCAAGAAGAATTTGCCGAGCTAAGAGGGATAGACTCCATTAGCCACTCTCCAGAAGCCGTGCCTGAGGTGTTCCATGCTCCAGTCATGCTTCAACAGTGGTCCAGTATAACCACAGAAGACAAGAGGAAGGCTCAAGCGCAGGACTGGTATATTGGGATAGTTATCAGAGCCATAAAGACTAAGAATCCTAAATTGCTGACTTCTCTACCTGTGAGTCAAAGAGAATTATACCGAAGAGAATGGAGCCGACTACATCTCGAAGATGGAGTACTCTATAGGGTTGTGAAGTATCATGATCACCCTGACAGAAAACAATTGGTACTACCGCACAGACACCGTGGCATGGTCCTGAGAGCTCTCCACGATCAACATGGGCATCTCGGGGTGGACAAGACCTATGGCCTAGTACAAGATCGGTTCTATTGGCCTCGCATGAGGGAACATGTCGAGCAACATGTAAAGACATGCAGGAGGTGTATCCAGAGGAAGACCCTGCCTGTGAGAGCTGCCCCTATGGGTCATCTGAAAAGTACGGGACCCATGGATCTTGTGTGCATGGACTATCTCTGCATTGAGAGCGATACAGCGGGAATTGGAAATGTGCTGGTGGTAACGGACCATTTCACCAGATATGCTCAAGCCTTCCCCACTAAAGATCAAAAGGCTGTGACTGTAGCCAAAGTCCTTTGGCAGAAGTATTTTATTCACTATGGACTACCCAATCGGATACACTCTGATCAAGGTAGAGACTTTGAGAGTAAGTTGATCAAGGAGCTGTTGGACATGTTGCAGGTGCAGAAGTCCAGAACTACACCTTATCATCCGGAAGGGGATGCACAGCCAGAACGATTCAATAGGACCCTCCTAGATATGCTAGGGACTCTCAAGCAAGTCGAGAAGCGGTCTTGGAGTAAACATGTGGAAGCCATGGTCCACGCATACAACTGTACAAGGCATGAATCTACAGGGTTCTCACCCTATTTCCTAATGTTCGGAAGAGAAGCTCGATTGCCGATAGATGTCCGTTTGGGAGTGTCTCCTGATGGAACAGATTCAACTTCACATTTTCAATATGTGAGGAACCTCAAACAAAACCTTCATCGGGCCTATGAGTTGGCTACCCAAGCTGCAGCAAAAATGGAAGAACGGAACAAAAGAAGGTATGATTCTAAGGTGAGATATCGGGAGATTCAAGCAGGGGATAAAGTTCTTCTCCGGAATCTAGGTGTGCCTGGAAAACACAAACTGGCTGACAGATGGAAAGATATCCTGTTTGAGGTTGTGTCCAAACTGGAAGGACTGCCAGTGTACAACATTAGGGGCCCGGAGGGCCGAATAAAGGCTTGGCATAGAAACCATCTGCTTCCAGTTGTGTATGCTGATGAAGAGGAAGAGAGTAGTGAAGAACTGGAGGAAAACCCAGCAGAGAGTCCTGGAAATGGGACAGAGGAGACCCCGGGAACTCCCAGTGCAGAGGATCAGTGGTGGTCATCACCCGCAGAAGAAACACAGCAATTGCCTCCTTTAACTCCTGTGGTTTCACAAAGTCCCGAAACCTCTCCTGGGTCACAAAGTTCTCCAAGGTTGAATCCAGAAAGTCCATGTTTTGTGCCTGGAACTTCCCTTAGAGACTCTACTTCGAGGGCAGGAGTTGAAGTTCCACAGTTGATGTCCCAAGATCCTCTCCCACAGCGAGAACTGAGACACAGCACCAGAGTGCGGCAACCCCCTAGGGCCCTAGTTTATGATAATATAGGAGAGCCCAGTTATGCCCCGCTGACACAAGCAGCATCTAAAATGGCCACTTTCCTACATGCACTAGCTGAAGTGGTAAATGTTAGCGACTCTTTACCCTAGATAACTAGCTAGCTAGGATGTTACTGTGTTAACTGTACTGTATGTATGCTAAACCTTTTTCTGTTGAGTTTTTGTTAAGCTCCCTGGCTAGGACTTGCCAGTGGAAGGCAAGTATTTTCAAGGGGGAGCATGTAACCCTGTGAAGTTACACAGGCTGCATTAGCTGAAATGCCCAGTAGATGGCAGATGGACTCAGTATGCTGTTAATAAAACATTGAGCATTGGTCACATGATTGTGACATCATCGTAGGTCCTGGAAGTTTTCTGGAAGTTACTACGTGCTCAGCCAGAGAAAGGACATGTTGTGAGAGACTGCAGCACAGAGATGGAACCTTGCTGAGAGAACCTGCTTCACCCAAGATCACACCTGCTGAGAGAGGGACCTGCTGGCAAAGACAAGCACTGAGTCCAGACGTCTGGTGAATCCAGTGAGAGGAGACTGCTGCTGACTGACCTGGCTAATCGTGTTGTGAGGGTAAGCCAAACCTCTCCCTGTATCACCACAGGGCACCTGTCTCCTCACTCACAGTAAAGACTCTGAGGTCCAGTGACGGACATTACACAGCTCAGGCTGCTTCAGTGACCCTGCAGAGCAGGACTTATAAGGGCCCCAACTCTCCTATGTGCACCAACGGCCACTAGGGCGAAGATAAGGGGGTGGGACACAGGCGTGCTTGTGGGTGGGTGAGGAAAATCCACATTGCATTGTTACCTGTATTACTCTATTGTATTTTCTTATGTATGTTGGTTAATTTGCTGCTTACTATATAAAGTGAATTCCAGTTAGGCTGTGTCAGTCTCATTGCACTAAGTATGTTCCCAGTGGGACCCCACATCCCTACCCCGGATGCTCCACTGGGTGGAGGCACTGCCGCAGACATGTACCCCAGCTCCCAGATAGCGGAGGCTCAGGATCCGCCTGTCAGGCATAGTGAGTTAACTAGGTTTAGGGACCCCAAAGACACTAGGAGCCGCCCTCAAAACCCCGTTACATATATTTGCTGTGTTTGTATGAGGGGAGGCGGGGTTTAGCGTTTATAAGCCTCTGCCTTCCCCCTCTCCTCACCAGCGTCAGCTCATTTGCGGCTGGTGGTGCACGTCTGCGTCACTTCCTGGTAACGGTACTTTCGTTTCACAAGCAGCAGCAAAGTTCGGCATTGGCATTTTTCTACCCTACTACTTCTGCTAGATAGCGGTAAGATCGGGGCTGTACGGCCAGCACACAGTGGAGAAAGAAGGGGGGTGTTCGGCATGCAATCATACTAACCTTCTGCTGTTTTCATTGTCGGCATTTCTCTGCCTGTATCGTGCTCTGCTGGCTAAGGGCTCTTTCACACTTGCGTTCTTTTCTTCCGGCATAGAGTTCCGTCGTCGGGGCTCTATGCCGGAAGAATCCTGATCAGTTTTATCCTAATGCATTCTGAATGGAGAGAAATCCGTTCAGGATGCATCAGGATGTCTTCAGTTCAGGACCGGAACATTTTTTGGCCGGAGAAAATACCGCAGCATGCTGCGCTTTTTGCTCCGGCCAAAAATCCTGAACACTTGCCGCAAGGCCGGATCCGGAATTAATGCCCATCTAAAGGCATTGATCCGGATCCGGCCTTAAGCTAAACGTCGTTTCGGCGCATTGCCGGATCCGACGTTTAGCTTTTTCTGAATGGTTACCATGGCTGCTGGGACGCTAAAGTCCTGGCAGCCATGGTAAAGTGTAGTGGGGAGCGGGGGAGCAGTAGACTTACCATCCGTGTGGCTCCCAGGGGGCTTCAGAGTGACGTCAGGGCGCCCCACGCGCATGGATGACGTGATCGCATGGCACGTCATCCATGCGCATGGGGCGCTCTGACGTCACTCTGGAGCGCCCCGGGAGCCGCACGGACAGTAAGTATACTGCTCCCCCGCTCCCCACTACTACTATGGCAACCAGGACTTTAATAGCGTCCTGGCTGTCATAGTAACACTGAACGCATTTTGAAGACGGATCCGTCTTCAAATGCTTTCAGTTCACTTGCGTTTTTCCGGATCCGGCGTGTAATTCCGGCAAATGGAGTACACGCCGGATCCGGACAACGCAAGTGTGAAAGAGCCCTAAAACTGTACTTGCATCTACTGGTCAAAGTCAGTATTGCTACTACTATACAAATCATTACAAGCATTAGTGTTCATGGTTTTACTTAAATTGAATGTGTATTTGAATTGTCAGTTAGGATAATTATTAGTCAGTAACATGAGGTCAGGCGTATGTGTATGTGTGTATATATATATATATATATTTAATAATTAAAAAAAGGGGGGGTAGACAGGGCCGGCTCCAGGTTCATGTGGGCCCTTGGGCGATAAATCCCAGTGGGCCCCCATGAGGCATTTTTTTACATTGACATGTCCCCCTGTGGCTCCCACATGGTATAATGACCCCCAGTGGCCCCTATACAGTATAATGACTACTAGTGGCCCTTCACACAGTATAATGAACCCCCAATTCCCCCCCCCCCCACTGTATAATGACCACCTGTGGCCCTGCATTCAGAATAATAACCCCCAGTCGCCCCCATTCAGAATAATGACCCCCAGTAGCCCCCACACTGGGGGAATACTGTATGGAGGGGGCTCTGGGGGTCATTATACTGAATGGAGGGTCATTGGTGATCATTATACTAAATGGGGGACACTGGGGGTCATTATACTATGTAATGGGCCCTCACAGTATAATGACCCCACAGTGACCCTCCATTCAGAATAATGACCCCCAGTCGCCCCCACACTGGGGGTTATACTGTATGGAGGGGGCACGAGGGGTTATTATATTTAATGGGGGCTCTGGTGGTCATTATGCTAAATGGAGGGTCAATGGGGATCATTATACTAAATGGGGGGCACTGGGAGTCATTATACTGTGTAAGGGGCCCTCACAGTGTGATGAATGACCCCCCAGTGGCCCCCTCACATACCTATCATTGCAGGGGAGCCGGCGGTCCTGTCCATCACTAACCTGCAGCTCCCTGCGCTCCTTCTCTCCTGGCGGCCCGCTGCAGCAGTGAGCCAGGCCTGGAGGCAGAGAAGGAGATGTGCAGTGATGTAGCTAGAACTGACTGGGCCCCACAGCCAATTTTAGTACGCCCCCCCCCCCCCCAATGTGTGTTCACATCACGTTTTTCCTATCGGTTTGATGTATACAAATGTGCAGCACTCCACGTTTTTGTATCCTGCAGAGTCAAGTAAAAAATGCATACGTTAACGTATGTTTTTTTACCATGGAACTGTATGGTGAACGGACGCCACTGTACGGCATCAGTCTGAGGCATCTGTTAACGCATACATTTTTGGTATGCATTAAATGGATGGCACTAATGGGATGTGAACCCAGCCCTAGTGTCAGAATAAGCACCAGTACACAGCGGAGCAGCGTGGCAAAGAGGGAAGGCCGCCATGTACTGACAGAGCGCTACCTGGTCCTGGTGGTCAGGGGTGAGGACTGTGCTTCCCAAGGATCATTTTCTACTGGGAAATACAGGGCACAGTATAATACACTAGAATCTATATAATATAAAGATATTAGCCCTACCCCCGAATAATAATACAATTAGGGGATCATTTATTATATAGAAATACGTCTATATTAGGCGCTTTTCTGATACAGATGTGGCGTAAAGGTCCTTAGCACCGCAATCTGTATCTTTTCCCGCTCATGCCAGGTCTAAAAAAAGTGGTGTGGGCAGGGAAAGGGTTACAGTTATGGCCATGCAGTTATTGGATACCACCACCATATAGTGATAACACCGCCATACAATGATAAAACCACCATACAGTGACCGGATAAAAGGGTATAAGAGGGCACAGTACAGGGAATGACTATGGGCACTGCACAGGGTGTGGTAAGAGGGCACAATGCAGGGTATAAAGGGGCACAGTACGGGGTGGGGGGCACAGTCACATGACCCTGTGACGTTAGAAGGTCCTTATGGTGAATGCTGTTCAGATGCCACCATAATGAGAGGCAGAGGAGTGAGACAGGGGCCCTGGATGGACAGGAGGGGTGGACACAGCAAGTAGGTGGAAGGGGCTCTGAGGGGGATTCATACAAGAAGTAGGGGCAGGAGGTCTGTGCAGGGCAGCAATAGGAGATAGGAGGGTGAAACAGGAGCTCTGGATACATGAGGGAGGAAAGGAGACAGCAGGGGCCCTATGAGGATGAGATAGGAAAGGATATGTGGGGGGGGGGGGGGCAGGTGTCATGGAGACAAACTGCTTAATGAAACAGTAACACAACTAAATAGAATGAAGCAGCAGCCGATCGAAGAGTCCCCCCTCCCCCCTTCTGTCCCACAGACAAGAAACAGTCACAGTGCAGACTGCAGACTCACTCACAGACTGTCTTCACACTTCTCTGCTCCAGCCCTGCGGTCTCTCTCCTCAGGCAGCATGTGTCCTGTGTATAGGGGGCGTGTCCTGTGTAGAGGGGCGTGTCCTGTGTAGAGGGGGCGTGTCTGAGTCTCTGCAGCTCAGAGGGCCCCACCAAAGGGGTACTGCGTAAGTGAAATGACAGCAGTGAGAGCTCCCATCTGTATTGATGGAAGTGCTCATAGCAGCTCAGTGGGGCCCCCCCAGGAGCATTGGGCCCCGGCACTTGCCCGGGGATGCCGGGTTATGACGCCAGCCCTGGGGGTAGATTTAGTACTTACTTATAGCACTACTGTGATTTTCCTAGATATACGGTTTGCCATCTGGCATATAAGGATCTCTGCGATTAGGTGGCTGAGTTTATCTGACACGCAGGCATCCGGGTCATGTAGGCTACGATTTATCTTAGCGTAGGTTGAGGTTACAGCCAGTAGTAGCTAACACTCTGTTTATGTATTCAGTCTTATAGCAGTTTTTGGCATCCACAAGCAAACAACTTCAGGTATAGTACTATTGTGGTAGTCTTCCACAACTCACGTGTGATAAAATTTTTTATATATATATATATATATATATATATATATATATATGTTTTCAACGCATAGCTTTACATAGGACTTGAATATGTCTGATAGGTCCACAACTACGTTATAGCCTGTCATGACTACAGGCCACACGCTGCAATACGCATGTTACGTCCTAGATACACATAGCTGTCCACAGGTCTGTCATGTACAGATATGTTAAAGTCCTGTCACGACTACAGGCAACGATCATGGCTACAGACAGGTTCAGGTCCTGTCCTCACTACAGTTACCACTTGCATGCCTTATCATGGGTCAGCCGGTACTCGCTGGGGCTTCACAGTAAGTTCTATGGTATCCACATTCCGGTTATGCCACTGTGTGGTTGTAGGGTGATTCGTGTGCTGGGTACGAGGGTTCTTAGCACGTCTAGGCTTAGGTGAATTCAGGTGGTGGGTTTTCTGTTCTACATTAACCATGTCATGTTTTAGTTAAGATGTCTCAAGAATCCGTGGTGGGCGACACGTCATCTTACCGTGCAAGTTTTGCATCAGGTTCAGCAAGAGACTCCAGGCAGTCGTTAATATCATGGACAGTACCCAAGTTGATGGCAGAGCTGACCAAAAGAGGCATCCCGTTCCCAGCCTCCGCAAGGAAGGCTGAACTCTTTTGATTGCTGTCTTCAGATCCAGCGGGCCAGAGTCAGGAGACGGTTTCCATGGCTACGATCCAGACCTCGCTCACCCAACTACACGCGGCCATTAATTCTATGTCGGACTTTCAAAATAGATTAGAGTCGGTCGAAGCTGGCAATACAGCTACTCGGTTGATGGCACAGAGTGCGGCGGGATCTTCTAATTCCTGCAATAGTATAACTGGTGGGTCAGGTCTAACACCCTCTATAGCACCTTTCCATTTTATTCCTGCTAACATCAGGCAGGATAAAATTGATGGCAAGGATGTTAATTTAGCACATGAGGCACCGGACAACAAAACTATAGTCTGTGGTGAGGTCTCGGTTATGCTCAAATCCAAAGATGTGCGGTTGAACAGGAAACTCAGCATCCCAGAGTTTGTCTTAGCTTTCAGCTTATATAGAGATGTTGTTTGTTCAGGTAATCCTCAGCGCAGGGAAGAGTTAGACCTGTATATGTAGAAGGTGGTGGATGTGGCTTATAAGTATGGTGGGTCAGCTTTTTACGACTATCACCGTTCTTTCTCAGCAAAAGCTGCAGCGGCGTTGGCTCAGTTCCAACATATGGTAGATTGGTCTAATATTAATACAGAGTTATTCTGTAGACACTTTGCCGGTCTCAAAGCCTCAGCCTGCTCCAAATGCAATTCATACTCGCATATGACAGACTGGTGCTTAGTCAGTGATAACCCAGCTCTGTCACAGGCTAGTAGTACTCCTGGGCCGTCAGTCAGCAAGGCTACATCGGGGGTAGACAAGTTGGGGCGACCCATCAAGTATTTGGGCAAATCAAGTCTGGCGGCGTTCAGCCTCCGCTCCGCTCGCCTCCGCAAGGACAGGCGGACAGCTGAACGCTGCTTGCAGCGTTCAGCTGTCCGCCTGGCCGTGCGGAGGCGAGCGGATCCGTTCAGACTTTCAATGTAAGTCAATGGGAACGGATCCGCTTGAAGATGTCACCATATGGCTCAATCTTCAAGCGGATCCGTCCCCCATTGACTTTACATTGAAAGTCTGAACGGATCCGCTCAGGCTGCTTTCACACTTAGAATTTTTTCTAAGTTATTAATGCAGACGGATCCGTACTGAACGGAGCCTCCGTCTGCATTAATATGATCGGATCCGTTCAGAACGGATCCGATCAAGCGCAAGTGTGAAAGTAGCCTTACAGTACTATTAAGTCATATCTGGCCGGAATACAACATAATTTGTATTTGAAGCATCCTCATCTACCATCATTGTTTTCTGCGCATCCTATCAGAATGTTACTGAGGGGTATACAGAAAGGCTCTGCTGTCACCAGTCCTTCCCGGCAGCCATTTACGGGGAAGATGTTCAGGTCCTTATCTGATATGTTGCAAGGATATCCTTTTGGTGAATATACTAGCTTACTGATAAAGACAACCATGTATCTGGCCTTCTATGGTTGACTTAAAAGGATGGAAGAACTCTTACGGGCTAACCGTCCCTAAACCCATACCTTATCCTAATACCCACAAACGACACGGAGACCTTCTATGGTGAAACGGGCCGTAGCCATAACTTTATTAACCCAGCATGTTCAAATGTTTCTTTAATCAAACAATTAGGCATTTCCAGAATAACATTATATATATATATATATATATATATATATAAACATACTGTATATATACCAAACATAACATGGCCACGGCCAACCAACCCGACACTGCAACCCCTTGCATTGTAGAAGGACCCCGGAAGGCAACCGATCAAGCTGTAATCTTACTCATTACTTTCACTTGTATCGCCACCTTACCCCTGGCCGCACTCACCGACCCAAGGGCACCAATATTTCTTAATACCAGTAAATACCCCTGTAGGCCCAGTTTCCCAAACAGGGGCACCCAGCGTACAGCTTCGAAAACACATGAGTTGCACGTTTTCACATGCAGTGCACCATTTTCACCCTTGAAATACCTTCCAGGATCCTTCCCCCTGCCTGCCAAACTTACGAACCGTGAACCACCTTGACAAAACACAGGCGGGTGGGCGGGAACTTCACTCAAAACTGCAAACCAGTCAGGTGTACCTCCCCTTAGAGCCCTGCACTATATACTGCCCGGGAAAATGCACATCCACACCACGCCCCCCTGTCCTACACTTAACCTCCCCAGACAAACTAACTTCATTAACCCTTTTGATGCCCTCTGTCTTCCCCCTAAGTCAAGCCGCACTTCACTATGGCTACGCCACGCTCCGTTGCTCTTCTTCCTCAGGCCAGGCGAATTCACCTGCGCTGGGAGCTGTAAAAATTATCTGAGGAAGAGTCAGATCTCTTGGGACGGTTCTTGTTACATTCTTGCGCTAACCTCTACAAAGACGACACGCCCAGGACAGCTGACTAAAGTTAAATACTTTCCTACTGGTAACAAATGGTGTCCTGTGAAAACCATTCGAGAGTGGTTAAAGTTTATTAAGGAAACCCCGGGTGAGGCACCTCTGCTTAGATTAGGATCTGCTCCTTTGAGTTGCACAAATTTCCTCAAGTTCATCCGTATTTTGTTGAGGAACATTGGTGTCGACCCCAGCTCGATTACGGGACATTCTATGCGCATCGGGGCGGCCTCCGCCGCATCAGAGCAAAATGTCCCGGTACATGTAGTTAAGAAGCTAGGCAGGTGGAAGTCGGCTTGTTATGCCCGATATATACCAAACCCGCAGGTTGAAATGTCTAGTGCCTTCAGTAATCTAGTTTTGTAATTGTAAATAAACATATAACATTTAACCCATGTTTGTGATTTTTAGCCCCTTTAACCTACCCTCCGTACAGCAGTCTCGGCACACCTCTACTGCTTTAGAAGTAGATAGGTAGGTCTCACACGCATAGACGACCCGAATACAAGTGATAAGCAAATGTATATTTGCTGTGTTTGTATGAGGGGAGGTGGGGTTTAGCGTTTATAAGCCTCTGCCTTCCCCCTCTCCTTACCAGCGTCAGCTCGTTTGCCCCACCCTACCAATCCCATTATTACAACAACTCATTGGGGGTGGGCCCCTTTAACCTACCCTCCGTACAGCAGTCTCGGCACACCTCTACTGCTTTGGAAGTAGATAGGTGGGGCAAATACAAATGTGATGCCGGCCTAGATACTTTTCTCTAACTCTCTACCACTATTGGTTGTTTTACTTTCTTTTTACATAAAATATTGTGGCTTATCAGGAAGGGATGCGGTTCCATCCCTTCCCATAACGCCACATTCCTTCCTGATAAGCTCCACCCATTTTCAAACAAGTTGGGCAAAATGATAGAAACCCAACTTGTGCCAAACTGTGCAAAACTAGACAGATTCTATGCACAGACACATTAATGCATATTAAATCAAGAACATATCTACCTAACATATTTTTGTGACATTGTAAATGTGTGTGAATGGGGATTTATTGTAACAAAGAATAGAGAATACATTTTATGGGTTAATAGATAAAGAAGGGGATTTTAGATCAATGGGGAGAAGCACTTGAGTGTTTGTCTCCTTGTCCCTGAGAAAGATTCACCAAAGTATATATAGACATCACACAATATGGAAATGCAGTGACGTCACCTCCTGTTGTGTGACATCTCCTACATAATAAGCCAGTGCTGATGGATCACACATCACCTCCTAGAAGTCACCCAGCAGCCATGAAGACTTTCCTGCTCCTCTTTCTATCACTGGCCTGCTTGTCAGGTGACATTACTAGTACATTAGAAGAAAGATATTACTAGCGCTATGAGGAGATAATTATAGGGATGTGACCTTATTCTCTGTATTTTCCAGGTGTCCAGTCTCAAGCACAACTTGTCCAGTCATCAGACCCAGTGGTGATAATGCCTGGGAATTCCCATAAACTCTCATGTAAAGCATCTGGATTCTCCTTCAGTGGCTATAGTATGCACTGGGTTAGACAGACTCCTGGCAAAGGATTGCAGTGGTTGGCTTATATTAGACATGACGGGGGTAGCACACTCTATGATGATTCTGTAAAAGGACGATTCACAATCTCCAGAGATAACAGCAATAACATGTTATATCTACAAATGGACAATGTGAAGACTGAGGACACTGCCGTCTATTACTGTGCTAAAGACGCACACTGATAGAAGACAATGTCTGAGTGTGACAGAATGATGGAAAGATTCCTTATGTCCTCACTAGGTGGCAGCACTAATCCTATAATATTGCAGTTAAAAAAACATTCATAAGAAACTAGAATATTGTACAAAAGAAAGCAGACTGAAATATGCGGATAATGGTTCTCATTGAAACATAATTAAAGGGACATTTTTAGCAACCTTTTAATCACATATTACCTGTCTTAATGATCAACATTTTATTTCATTTTTTTTAATCTAAAAAAGGTGTTGTAAGTTTTCTAGATATAATGTAATTTTGAAGTCACTTCATGTATTCTAGTCCTGACCCTTTAATTTCCTCTTTGGACTTTTAGCATGGCAAACAGCCTCACTTGACTTTCTTAGTAAGTGTGTTCACTCTGACCAGAGTGAAAATGGGGATGTGTCTCAATTAGAGCATCACATTTTATACTGATCAAGGGGGAACTAACTCTCCTTAGGGAGGGAGCACCTTAATCAGTATGAGGAAACTTCTAGACCATACATGCTCCTCTGAAATTCTGGGAGGGAAGGGATGCAAATGAGCTCTTAACAAGCTCTGCCTCTAATGCCACCAGATGTAAGGCAGCTATCCTATAAGTCAATGTTCAGCTCTTAAAATAAGCCTTGAGACATGACTTGGATATTAAATAAGCCAGCACCTCATCTGCAGACAGCTGTTTCGGGGTGATTGCCCCTCATCAGTGCAGAGAAGAGAGTACTGGCTTAACTTGGTGAGGGGCATGTGTCTGAGCAAGAGGGGAACTAATTCTCCTTAGGGAGAGAGCACCTTAATCAGTGTGAGGAGATTAATAGGCAATACATGCTCCTCTGGAATTCTGGGAGGGAAGGGCAGAGCTTATTAAGAGCTCATTTGCATCCCTTCCCTCCTATTTTATACTGATAAATGCAGTTCTCTTCTATGGGAAAGGGAACACTAGAGCTGTCACACTGTTATCCCAATTTTACACCTACTAATATCACGAGGATTACCCTTCAGATAAAATCTCACCCTTACGGCGGCAGTAAACTGACTATGGATTACCTATGTATTTACGCTGTTTAATTATTGCGTTGACTGCTGTTTTGCAAGCGGGTGTGGACCCACTGGTTCACTGACTGGATATACTGTGGAGGGGTGTGACTAAGCAACTACCTGGTCTTCACTGGAGCCTCTGATGCTGAGGATAGGCTTGGGCCGTTAGGGTAGTTTCCAGGTGCCACTCCAGAGCAGCCCCCGAGTTAGAGGCAGCTGACCAGGGGGTCAGAGATACTGGTGCGAGCACCGAGGGAAAGTATGTGGTAATCCGAGGAATAGCCGGCACCTGGACCAAAGGCGCACCTGCACGGGAAGTACACACGACCACAATATAAGTGAAATAAATCCTAGCGGGTGCTTGTAAGCGAACTTCAAGGTTTTATTATTTCATATTATATCCAATTAATACATGGACACGTTTCAGCCGGCATATTGTGCCGGCTATTCCTTGGATTGCTGCTCTGCTTTGGTACGTGCACGGACCTTTCTATGTCTACTACGGTATCGACTTTAAGTTTCAATGAACAGGAAGCATTGAGGATGCTATCGCAGGTGACTCAAACGAGCGATTTCCTTACGATACCCACCAGTGAGTATAAAAAGAGACACTGGGAAAGGAAGCTACGAAGGTTAACCTCATATGAATTGCACGCTACTACACTAGCGGAATATCACAAGCTAAATAGGATCCCGAAGGGTCTACGGGTTTATCTGCGCCCGACTTTCTTTTCAGATGATGTGACATATTGCAGTGACTTTGAAAAGATAATCAATAAATGTTCGCTGGACTTAATATTGCTGACGGTGAATCGCTTGCAGAAAGCTATTTCAGAAATCACTGAACAAGTGGAGGCCACAACTCGACAGTTATAGTGATGAGCGGGAGGTGCCATATTCGATTTCAACGAAATTCGCAAATATTCGCTAGAATATTCGTTTCATATTCGTCAAAATAGAATATTCGTCATTATTCTAGTTATCGCGATTAATATGCGATTTAAATAATAGCGTATTGCGATTGTAACTTAAGGCTACTTTCCTATTGGTTTGATATCTAGAATTAGCGAAT